>NC_142937.1:63824711-63839711 GCF_046866305.1 Octopus bimaculoides | reverse complement strand
AGTCTGGAATTATCCAGTAATTTTTGCTAGTTTATTTTATCTCTTCGCCTTCTCTCCTGGTGCTTTATGAATATTTATAGTGGTTTTAGAGTCAAGCTTTGATTGCTATTTCAGCGCGGTGGTGTCTCTTAGATACCCTAAATTATAAATTTAAATAATTATTACCTTTGATGGTTTTTATTCCCATGCTCGCTACTAGATAAAATCGATATTTTAAATATTGATCTTATCCTCATTTATATATATATATATATATATATATATATATATATACCCAGGCCTATTCCCACAACAAAACATACACCAGGCATTCCATTCATTCCCCTAACTCAAAGAGACGAGACCCTTTCTATGCTCGGGTCAAGGCATAAAACGCAACCCCCAATATCAGCAGCGAGACACGACACCATATGTTGGTTTACCCCCGACGCATCATGTTGGTTCCGTACCCCTTTGAACAACATCAAATTCACTCATCCGTCCATAAAAACTCTCCAAGCTTTCCCATCATTTATAAACTCTCTTGCCTCTCTCACTCCAACACCTCTAACCACCAAAGCTTACCTTACTCCATCCATCCACACAAATCGAGGTCTGCCTCTGGTTCTGCTGCCTACCACTTCTGCTTTCATCACCATCCTTACCATACGCTCTCCATGTGACCAAACTACCTCAACATTCATCTATCTATTTTGGTTGTTGGTTTTTCTTTCATTCTTTCTCGCCTTCACATCTCCTTATTCCTCATCCTGTCCATCCGTGTCACACCAACCATAGCCTTCAGGCATCTCATCTCAAACACATTTAGTCGCTTCCTTTCCGCCTCTCTCAGTCCTCTTGCCTCTGAACCATATAACATCGTCGGCACAATCACGCCCTCATACACACCTCTTTTTGCTTTCATACTCAACATTTTATCTCTCAGCATACCTTTCACAACTCTCAGTATCTTACACCCCTCCCTCAGTCTGTATCTCACCTCCTCAGCTAAGCCACCCCCATCCGCCGTTACATGTGATCCCAAATACTTCAAAGCACTCACCTCCCCTAACATCTCACTATCTGTACTTACATCCATCCTACCAGCCATTCCATCTCTCGAACATCTCATCACCTTACTCTTAGCTACATTCACTTTCCGTTTCCTCCTCTCTCACACTCTTCCAAACTCTACCACCTGTCTCCTCACTTACTCTTCCAAATCCGCGATCAGTGCTATATCATCAGCAAACAACAATGACTCACCTGCCAGTTCTCTCCATTTTCTCCCTCCATTTGGGTTCCTCTACCAAAAGTTCTAGCATCTGCCTCTCTCACCACACCATCCATAGATAAATTAAACAGCCACGGAGATATCACACAAGACCCTGTCTTAATCCTACCTTCACATCAAGGAGGAATAATATATTCCATAATATAGTCCTTGATACACTGTGCCTAAAATGATAAGATTGTCACGATTACATCTATTTTAATCACAGTTCAACGCTGTCCTGAAGCTACACAACAAACACTCGAACATTTTTTTTCTTATCTCGAACTGACAATTATATACTCTGAGCTCACATCTCTGTTTTACATGAGACTTCTTTTTACTCTTGCTCTAATGTGTATTCTTAAGAAACAAAACAAAACATCCATATGTATTCACATTTATTTACTGTTTCTTACCGCCATCTAAGTTTAAATACCACTAATAAAAGTGTACAACGTCATTGAGTCACGTGGCGGAAGAGTGAGATAACATTGCTAGATTTATCTTTTCTTTTTTGTCTTCCTTTTTCATTTTAATGATTGTTCTGTCAAAGTCTTTCTGGGACTAGCGAGATCCATTCTTTTTGAACAGCAATAAGTTCTGAAGACGAAAAATAATTAGGAAAATCGATAAGTAGTATGCCTTAAGAAGGGAAACAATAAAGACGAAGAGATGAAGAGAGTTGGCTAGACGCGTGCGCCTTATGAATAGAGATCGAACAGAATTAATGATCAAAGGTTTTGATAAAAACTGGCTATAATAGGCCCAGATGTGACTGAGTGGTAAGAAGCTTACTTCCAAATCACAATATTCCAGGTTCAGTCCCATATGCCAACATCATTGCTATCTATTAAAGGAAGGGTGACAAATCGGAATGTGGATTATGTTACACTGTCTGCTAACTGATCTTACAGAAAGAAATCTTCTGGAAAACCAGTGCGTCTTTCTCTTAAGCAGAGGCATACTTGACATGACTTTCGTAGCTCACCTCCTCCCAGGAAAAGATAAGAGAACAGCAACGTAAGATCTCTTACGCCTTCTTTGATCTTACAAAAGCATTCGACACTGTTTATAGAAATATGTTATGGAAACTAGCAAAAGATTGTGGATGTTCACTGATCTTCGTCGCAATGCTGGATTGTTTTCACGAAGGTATGCTAGCAAAAGATGCCGCTGGAGGAGATACGGTAGAAGTATTTTATGTACTAGTTGGGGTAAAACAGAGATATGTCCTCGTACCTAGCCTCTTCGATATCTACCTGGTCGCTGTGATACTCTTATCCAGAATCAGTATTGCTTCTTAAGATGGCATTCATATTTGGTGCTGTTTGGACGGCAGCTTTTTTAATACCAGACGGCTTATATCAGTTTCTAAAACGTCAACACTCGCTGTTTTTTAACTTCAGTATACTGATGATTTATCTGGTATAGCTCATAACTCATCTCACCTCAGAACATTGTGCCGTCCAGCACAATGCTTATACACAACAGGGACTTACCATCAACACTATCAAACCTGAGGTCATGCAAATTTCACTCACAGACAGTGAGCTTCCTCATACACTGCATGTAAACAATATACCTCTGAAAAATACACGACCCTTCTACTGTCTTAAAAAGGTATATTTTCGGATTCAGCACTTATTGATGAAGATATTACCAACTGCATCAACGTGGCCACTTCTTAGTTTGCAAGACTCAGATCTATGGTATTCGCCAACTGAAGTCCGTCCTTCATACCAAAATTATAGTGTATTGAGCTGTTGAGGTACCACCACTGTTGCATGGCAGTGAATGCAGAACACTTTAAAGACAACATATTAAATAACCTGAAGCTTTTCATGTTCGGTGCCTTCAAAAAATTCTTAGTATCTCTTTGGAACAAAGGATTCTGTACCACAAC
This sequence comes from Octopus bimaculoides, assembly GCF_046866305.1. Lineage (NCBI taxonomy): Eukaryota > Metazoa > Mollusca > Cephalopoda > Octopoda > Octopodidae > Octopus > Octopus bimaculoides. The sequence continues at coordinate 63,836,553 of NC_142937.1, read as the reverse complement.
TTCCTTAATCAAGCAGGAATTACAAGTATTGAATACATCTTCAACCATCGTCTTCTGCACTGGGTGGGACATGTAATCCAGCTGCCTGAAAATCGCCTTCCGAAAATTGTTCTTTTTGGAGAACTCAGAACCGGATATCGCCTTCATGAGAACACCAGAAAAGTGATACAGAGATCAGTTGAAAATTCTTCAAGTCGGCACAATTTCTTTCTCCCAGCTTCGAGATTTCTCACAAGACAAAAAGATTTGGCGCAGCATTTACGACGAAGAAGCCAAAGCCTTCAAGCAACGTCGACAACGTCAGCATGAATCCTGAAACCAACTTCCTTTCTCTATGAGAGCTTATTGAAAAGTTCCTGACTATAAGGATATCGCGAAAGGGCTGGTTCTTTTACAGGGTTTAGAAAACTGAAGGACCGCTACAATAAGTATGCGAATCTGAAAGGGGAATATGTTGAATAAAACTATAATTAGCTGATCCTTCTGTATTTTCTTTTACCCAAAGCCAGGAACTTTTCAGCCCCCAGCCCGTTTCCATCAAGCAAATCCACTCACAAATCTTCATTCGGTCCGGGTTATAGCAGAAGACACTTTTCCCAAAGTGCGCGTAGTAGGACTGAACCGAAAACCAAATGGTTGACAAGCAAGCTTTTTAACCATACATTCATGTTTATGTACACACACACACAGACACACACACACACACACACACACACACACACACACACACATACACACACACACACACACATATATATACAAACAGATATCCATACACATATACGTCTGCGTGTGTTTTGGAATATGTATGTGAGTTTGTGAAGTAATGTTGTTTACATGTTTACAAGCGTAAACAGCGTCGGGAAAATTTAAATTTTTTCCACCTTCATAGTTGCAGGCTATCTAATTATATATTCACTTGTGATACGATGACTTCTATTATTAGTGCTCTGTATCTGCTTTGAAAGAGAGGGTGAGAGAAAGAGAGAGAGAAAGAGAGAGAGAAAGAGAGAGAGAGTGAGAGAGAGAGAGAGAGAGAGAGAGAGAGAGAGAGAGAGAGAGAGAGAGAGAGAGAGAAAGAGAGATTTAAGATATTACTACAAACTTAACATATACGCTCTTGTAATGGATTTTAGACTTGGCTGCTTACTTGTTGTATGTAGGTGGTTAACTAATGTAACTCGGCAGCAAATTGGAAATTTAACTTTGATAGAAAATGCTGACTAAACATTTTATGCAACACTTGTTGCATAAAATGATTTAAAATAGTACAAACTTAAAAGGTGGTACCAGCTAATAATCTGCTTTCAGCATTATGAAGAATATACGCCGTGTGTATCTAAGCATACTTATATACAGCTATACATAGATGCATACATACACACAAATATATATATATATATATATATATATATATATATATATATATATATATATATATATATATATATATATATATATATATATATATATATATATATATATGTATGTATGTATGCATATATACTTGTATATGCGTATACATATATAGACGTGGAGGTACGTGGCCAAGTGGTTAGAGTGTTGCACTCAAGATCGCTAGATCACGGGTTCGATTCCCGGAGAACCGGACGGCACGTTGCGTTCTTGAGTAAAATATTTCATTTGACGTTGCTCCAGTGCACTCAGCTGGTAAAAATGAGTCAAACCTGTGACGGACCGGCGTCCCATCCAGGGAGCAGGAAACATATATGCGACAGAATTCGAGAAACTAGGTTTGTGAACCTATGATTTGAGAATGATCGTTGATCCTTAGTATATATATATATATATGATTCAAAGGAATTCCAAATCTGTCTGTTTTTTTATGTTTTAGTTATATTCTTATAATATTAATGTAGGATATAGAATATATAATATATTCAGTAAAATGAAATGAAATATTGATTGTCTTATTGAATAAATGAAATATTGAATATTGAATATTAAATATTAAGTATTGAATATTAAGGGACTAGTATACTTTCTTGCATTTTAGCAGTCTTCAAGGTCTCAAGCTGTGACAAGCACCTGTATATTCCTTTATACACTATCATACAAACCCCTTTTATATATATATATAAAGACCCCTTGGTCATATATATATATATATATATATATATATATATATATATATATATATATATATAAAGATCCCTCCCTTTGGTCATGAATGACCATGGCATTGCACCTAGAAAGTTACCCTCGCAAGTCTAGGTAAGATTGTTTATGGAAAACCAGCAGACATTCATGCATACAGACTCCCTTCTCCACACTACCGATGTTATCCAAAGGAAAAGCAAAGACCGATAAAGCTTGCATAAGTGACGTTGCGGCACATTTCAACAGCTGACCGAATGAAACTCACTACCTCACGATTGCGGGCCAGGCGCTCTAACCACTAAGCCACGCACCTTTATATATATATATATATATATATATATATATATATATATATATATATATATATATATATATATATATATATATATATATATATATATATATATATATATATATATATATATATATAGATAGATAGATAGATAGATAGATATAGATATAGATATATATATGGATAAAGAAAGAAAAGGAAGAAACACGCTAATACACGACCTATGTTATATTCCCCACTCATGTTGCTAAAACGACAGGGGCAAAACTAGTCGGTATACAGCACTTACTCGGTATTACCTGTATCTTTAGGGTTTGGTTGACTCCAATACCCTTCATAACCTTTATATATATATATATATATATATATATATATATATACATACATATATATATATATATATATATATATATATATATATATATATATATATATATATATATATATATATATATATATATATATATACATATATATATATATATATATATACATATATATATATATATATATATATATACATATATATATATATATATATATATATATACATATATATATATATATATATATATATATATATATATATATACATATATATGTATATATACATATATATATACGTACACACGATGAGATAACTCTGTATATATATATATATATATATATCTATATATATACACACACACACACACTGAGCTATTTCAGTGTATACGTATGCATTCAGGTGTATGTGGCTCTCATTCTTTCTATCTCTCTCTTTCTTAGTATGTATTTGTGTGTGTAGATATATATATATATATATATATATAGATAGATAGATAGATAGATAGATAGATAGATGAACACATATCTATACATACCAACATTCAAACTTACATACAGCAGCATATAGGTACATCAGTATATACACATACATATGCGACAATATGAATACGACCAGCTTTGGTCATATCCTACTTTTGCAGCTGTCGATCTGAAGGCATTACGATTCAGGAAGCTTAATGGCTGTTTTGACTCGAGGCTTCAAAACATCATCGAAACTTCTGACTCACTGATAGAGGTGACGAATTTATTACAACGATAAAAATGTCGTATATTCACATTTTGTGTGAGATCACAAACGGTGTTTTCTCCGTATCTTCAGTATTTCGCGACTCATAACTCTGCTTTCTCGGCATTATATCATCTAGAAGGAACCTAAACCATCCTAGTTACCACTATTTCGTTGGTGATTTGCGCATATTTATTCCTATTTCACAATATTCGGCAAGGCTTTGGACTTGAAATGCTTGCTTTTACGGACGTAGTCAGAATAATGTCCACATGGTTTAATTGATTCTACAATCAGAAACTTTTTTTTCTGTTGAACCACGTTGAACCATACCATGTTAATTGCGATATAGTTCTGTTATTGAAATATAAACACGTATATATGAAAGATCATTATTGTTACCTATACACCTTCAGTCCACTCAGCTGTAAATAGTTAACTTTGAGAAGGATTGGTTCAACGAGAGGGTTCGCCTGTCCGACTTACCACCGGCTAAGCATAATAACTTGCCAGGGGCTAGGCAAAGATAAGCTTCAACCAAAGCTGTATATGTTGCATGCATATTGTTGCATATGTATGTGTAAAAACTGGTGTAACTAAATGATGATGTATGTATGAATGTTGATACGTATTCGTGTGTGCGTATCTATTTATCTATCTATCTGTCTGTCTGTCTGTCAATTGGTGCTTCGTTCAACGAGAGGATTCACCTGTCCGACTCACCAGCGGCTAGGCATCATTTGGAAGCTACAACAATGTGAAGAAGCGCATTGTGGTCAGTGGTGTACAACAACACCTGACAGTCTATTCGACACAGTGATAAACTGACAGTGATAGTGACAGTGACAAAGTGATATACTTTCATTATTAGGTGTTGACTGAAGCTGTCAATATGTTATCTGAGATATGCTCATATAAATCTAACTCCAATGTGTGAGATTAACATCAATAATCTTGCTAGCAATGTTCAATATAACAGCTATGCAAATCGAATATAAATAATTTATTCCGTAATACTACCCTACAGTTTACAATGATAGTCAATGAGGATTCACATAGGAAATAATATTTAATAACAACACAGTTTTGATGTTTTATTAAGAATATAAATTTCAATCTACTTTTAAAATATGAATCACGTTGCTTTCAAGAAAAGAGTGAGCATAGGTTTCCTTTTATCATTTGCTACTAAAACGTGTAAACCTAAAATCTATGACGAAAGCAGCCTGGAATTTGGTCAAGGTCTTCATCAAATGTAGATCTTCTTTTGTGAATTCGTCCAAAAATCTATAAACATGTGCCCATACACCAACACACAACACATACAAATACACACACACTCACAAACACACAAATACACGCACATATACTCACACATACAACACTAAGGCAACACAACACAACACACACTCACACACACACATACACACACGCACACAAGCACACGCAAGCCGCATACATGTTCTTTCGTACGTTAACAGGCAAAAATACAGTTTACTCACATTGATATAGAAAAACTCATATCGTATATTCTGATCTCAATAACTACCTACATTTATTATACATCATATATTTTTTTTTCACAAGTCTCGTTAGTTAACCGGTCTCGGTGGACCAATAATAGATGCTTCATTGCATTACAATCACAGCGCCTGTGCCATGAGAGCCGAATAAATACCAAATATAAGAATAATTTCATGCAAAGTCTACCAAAGAGTCTAAATGGAAGGATAAGTAAGAAAGAATTATGTCGAATTCAGGGTAATATATAATGAAATATGAAGGCGCGTGGCCTAGTGGTTAGGGGATTGCACTCACGATCGCTAGATCCTGGGTTCGATTCCAAGACCGGGCGGTACATTGTGTTCTTGAGCAAAACATTTCATTTCATGCTGTTCCAGTTCTGTCAACAGTAAATGGGTAATTCTGAGACGGAATAGCCTTCCGATCAGCAGGAAATGTTGGCCTCACTCACCTCAGCCAGCGGGATGGCGTCATTCGAACGCAAAGCGCATTGTAATGAAATATAATGAAATATAAAGTAATGCTTACTAAAGATAGTTGGAAATAAGTAGCTTTATACATACATACATACATACATACATACATGCATACATACATACATACATACATACATAATACATACATATATACGTATTCATGTACGTACATATACATATATACGTACGTACGTACATATATGCGTACGTACGTACATACAAACATATATACATATATACATACATACTACGTATATGCATTCGTACTTAGATACATACATACATGTATACATACATGGAGTCTTGTATCTTTGTTGGAAACAGGCTCCCTCCTCAATGGAAGATTTATAATAATTAAAAAAATAGAAGTGACATACATACATACATGCATGCATACATACATACATACATACATACATACATACTAGGCTTCTCCAAACCAGAAAGGAGAAAGCTAATTCGAGGACTACAGATCCAATCCATCAATGGAACTGTAAAAAATCTGAAAAGCTTTCCAGTTTATCCTTTAAATACATATGAGCATGTCTAGACATGCAACTATATGCATGAGAATACATACATAAAACAAAATATACAACTTTGCACATATACATACATACAAACAAAAATACCCTGTTGCTGATGTTAAAATTCCAATGAAGGAGCCTTGGATCTAGGTTAAAAGCCGGTTATTCCTTTATTGGCATCACTGAAACAAGTAAAAGATAAAAGATGAAAGACAAAAGATAATGCTTAATTTGGTAAGAAAAATTAAAGGAAAAAACAACATACAAAAGTCTTAAAATTTCATGATGTAATATTCATAAAATACATATAAACCACAACGTGTTACTGTAAACAATTTTGTATTAGTTAAAATTGTTAAGTGATATTGTTGAATAAAAGCAGGTTTATTTTGGTTACAACTGTAAAACTTGAAGTAAATTATGATCATGAAATAGCATTGTAATTTGAGCATATGTAGATTTCCTGTTGATGAATTTATGCGAAAACTGAGGGGGTTAAATATTAGGACATTGGTTGTGAAAAACAGTTAAATATTAATTTCTGTTCAGGGGAAATAATGGTTTAAAATTTTGGCACAAGTCCAGCTAGTACAGGGGAAGCGTAAGTCGTTTAAATCGTTCCTCAGTGTTCAACTGGTACTTATTTTATCGACCTCAAAAGGAGGAGAGGAAAAGTCAACTTCGGTGGAATTTGAATTCAGAACGTAAGGACGGATAAAATGGCGCTGAGCTTTCTCTCTCCTGCAGGGTAATGAATCTGCCTTGTCAAGAGATGTTGCGGGACAAAGATACAAACAAACAGATTCACACACACACACACGACGGACTTCTTTCAGTTTCCGCCTACCATATCCACTCACAAGGCTTTGGTCAGCCCGAGGCTATATTAGAAATCATTTGCCCAAGGTACCACGCAGTGGGATGGAACACGGAACTATGCGGTTGGGAAGTAAGCTTCTTACCACAAAGTCATGCCTGAAAATTCACTACAGAATGTATTCAGTGTAAAAAAAAATTATACACGTACTCATACATACGTATATGTGTATATGTCTATATGTATGTATAGGCATCCTACACACATGCATATAAGTTTGTATGTATGTATGTATGTATGTATATGTATGCATGTATGTATTTATGTCTGTATGTATGTATGTATGTATTTATGTATGTATGTATGTGTATGTATGAGTTTTCGTTTAGTCTAATTTAAGTTCTTCTTGAGAGAGTTCAAACCGGTTGCTAACAAAGTAACAAGATTTTTTGAGTTAGAAGAGCTTCTGGTGTTTGTAAATATGTAGTCGTGTTGGTGTTTTGGTTGATTTGTCGATGCATACATCGAAATATGTGCATCTATTCGCAGAAGAATCTCACATGGAGAATTTTTGAAATGTACAACTATCAACTGTGCCACTAATAGATTGGACTTGGAGAAACCACCTCCGTCTCTTTTGCTCTTTTTCCGTGAAACCAAATGTTTCTAGATTCTTGTGCAAATTCGTTCGTACATAACCTAATGCACTTCTGATAATAGGTATAAATGAGGATTCGTCGTCAGGGTACAAGTGTTGCAACTTCCTCATTAATTCACCAAGACTTTTTATCGGACAGTCACGTCTGCCGGGCAGCTGAACTCTACAACAGTGCATGACTTATCTTCCCTCTCCCATAGAACAATATCATGTCCGTTATGTTTGCACCGAATTGACGTTTTTATTGGGGTGTTCCACCACTATTCCTTGTTTTTAAAGGTGCGAATACACGCTGGTTTTGATATGCTTTGATGTATACATCAGGACAGTCTTTCCTATGGATAACATTGTAAACGTTATTATGTATGTATGCATGTAGGTATGTATGCATACAGGTATATACAGGTATATGTATGAATGTTGATACGTATTCGTGTGTGCTTATCTATCTATCTATCTATCTATCTATCTATCTATCTATCTATCTATCTATCTATCTATCTGTCTGTCTGTTTGTCTGCCTGTCTGTCTGTCTGTCTGTCTGGTATGTATGCATACAGGTATGTATGCATACAGGTATGTATGTATACAGGTATGTATGTATGAATAAATATGCATATAAATCATGGACACCAGTATAGTTAGAATTGTACTTCTGTTTTGTGCAACTAATTTTTATACTTAGTAATGTATACGAGGAAATGAATATAAACCTTTAAGCGACATCAGCTTTCACAGGGTTGTGTCAAAATAACGACAGGTGTGTAAGCTGCAATTTATTCTAGAGAGTAATTGTTTATGCGTTACAAATGAGGAATTATCGAATTAAAAGTATGTTATAAAATATATTATGGCGTTAAGTAAAATTCTGCGAAGCTGAATACATGGGAATGTAGAGAATAAAAGCACGTAAGATATGAATAAGTGGATTAAAATGAAGTAAACGTAGAAAAGGATTATCATACATACTTTGGATTAACAGGTGTGCAAAAAAAAGAAATCTTAAACTAGCTTCGATAAATTATACAAGATACTATGAAAATTAAGGGAAGTATGAGAGTGTGGATACAAGAAATTAAGTTTAGAGTCTGTATTTTTATCACGCAATATGAAATTAGATTAAATTATTGTAAGGCGATATTAAATTGGATTAAGTAAAATCAAACTCAAAATAAAAAGGAGAGGATTAAAATAACAAAATAAGGGATAAATGTTTGAATTAGAGGATGTGAAGATTGTATAATGTAGAATGATAATTAGATGCCTACCTAAATAATTAAATAAATAAGAGTTAGTCAAAACTAATTGTAGATAAAATTAACCACAGCAACATAAATTAAATGATGCTTATTAAATTGAAGGTTAAACAGGAAATTATAGTTAGCTAATTTAATAATTAAGTGAACATAATAACTGTAAGAGCAGAAACTGAATCTAATTGCTGAGTTGAATAAAAGTATAATTCTGTTAGAATGGAAGTGGTGGTTTTAAAGTTACTATTGTATAGTTTCTCTGATATAATATTATACAATAGAATAGCTACAATGATTAAGAAAACAATGGCTATTAGTAAAAGTATACAGTTGCTGTAGCAATAGCTGTCAATGAACATATTCTTACTGAAGATGTTGTATGAAAATATTTTACAACATGAGTTATAAAAAAAGTGTAAAAATAATATAAAGACGTTATTGGAGATTCGTTACTATTCTACAGGTTCATGCGAAAGTATTCAGTAAGTTATAAAATATATAGAAATATAGATTGAAATAATTTAATAGTTCTAAATATTTCCTGTTTGTATGATAAAACTAATTCTGAACGATGATTAAATAATTGCTGTTTGGAGAATAAAATTTCATATGATTCTGAGACGCAGTGCTGTCATTGTTATTTAATAACAATGTAAGGATTTTGCGAAAGATAGATTTTTATTTATTTAATACTGATTCCAAATTTTGGCATGACCCCTGCAAGCTCGTGGGGAGAAAATAAATCAACTACATTGACTCCAGTCCTTAACTGGCGCGTATTTTGTCGATCCCGAAAGGATGAAAGGCAAAGTTGACTCAGCTGAATTTGAACTCAGAGCGTAAAGATGGACCACATACCGCGAAGCATTTTCCCCGGCGTGCTAGTGATTCTGCCAACTCGCTGCCTCAAATCGTCTTTTAACTAAATGGCAAACTGGGGCAACAAACTGGCAGAATCCTTACCGCGCCGAACAAAAAGTTTAACGGTATTTCGTCTATCTTTACGTTCTGAATTCAAATCCCGCCGAGGTCTACTTTGCCTTTCATCCTTCGAGGTCGATAAAATAAATAGCAATTGAGCATAAGTGACAACGTAATCGACTTATACACTCCACGAAATTGCTGGCCTTGTGCCAGAATATGAAACCAATATTAAATAGAAAATTGTGACGGCAAGCTGGCAGAATTGTTAGCACAGCGGGCAAAGTTCTTAGTGGCATTTTGTCCGTCATTACGTTTTGAGTTCAAATTCTGCCGAGGTCGACTTTGCCTTTCATCCTTTCGAGGGCGATAAAATAAGTACCAGCTTAGCACTATAGTTGATGTAGTCGACTTACCCCTCACGTGAAATCGCTGGCTTCCTGCCAAAATTTGAAATCAATATTATAAAACAAACGGGACCCCTGAATATTACACGGAAGTAATGGTAAACTTATTGGTTATTTCAGAAAACTTTATCCCCAAAATCTGAAAGTGTAGCCGGTGTTGTGTCTATATAAAAAGATGGTCACACATCTGCTAATCACTGAAAAGTAAAGGAAATTGGAATCCGATGATTACTTAATGCACATAATATACTTTATGCACATTTTTATAGACTTAATACACAACACTCTCCCCCTTTGTTTCCACTCTTCGCCTTACTCTCTTTTTCTCTCTCATTTTTCTTTCGCTCCTTGCCTTTCCCTTCAACTAATCGTGTGAAATCGTTACAGACAGGCTAAGTAACGGGGAAAAAAAACCTTGTTAAAAAATACGTATCCCACTTCCCAAAACCTTTCCCTTCCCCTCCACCTCCTCCTTACTCTCTCCTAGCCCCCTCCCCCTCCACGTATATATATATATATACACATACACACGTATATATACCTGCACATATATATATATACATAGATATATATGATAATATAAATAATATATAAATATATGTATATATCCATACATATATGTACATACCTACATCTATATGTATACATACATGCATATATGGTACAGGACATTAAAAAAAACGTTAAACACAATGAGAAACGAAAACATAAACAGGAAAATATAGAAAACGAACTTTTTTCGAAGAACGGAAAAGACAAACAGGGAAACGAGACATAAAGAGTATACCCCTTCGTCAGTTGTCCCTGTTTCATCTACTCCGCGTTTCGAAGGCAAGGACAATACGCGACTTCGTTGAAACAGTCCTTCCCGCAAAGCAAATTAAATAAAATTTGGGATTTTTTGCGGAGGGTGAAAGTGTTAACGAGAACAGGACAGTGAGAACAAGACGGTAAAAACAAGCGGTAAGGGTTGTTGAGCCAAGACGATAGAAACATTATTATGAATGCTAGATAGACGAGCCATGAGGAGACAGGAAAAAGCACGTCTTTTCTTTAGGAAGGAAGTGGACAGAAAGAACGATCCCCTTTCGTCACGTGTCAGCGACGAGGGAGTCAAGGAGGAAGAGTGAGAGGGAGAGAGAGAGAGAGAGAGAGGGAACGGTGAAAGGGAGAGAAGAATAAAAAAGATGAAGAACAAGAGAGGGAGAGAGATAGACAGAGAAGAGATAGTAGAAGAGTGCGCATCGTAATTATTAAGATAAAACACACACATATATATATACATATATATATACACATACACACACACACACACACACACACACACACACATATATATATATATATATATATATATATATATATATATATATATATATATACATACATATATATATACATACACACGTATATATATATATATACACACATACATATATATATATATATATATATATATATATATATATATATATATATATATATACATATATATATATATATGCATACATATATAGTTACATATATATATATACATACATTATATATACATATATATATATATATATACAGATATACATTTATATACATACATATATACATATATATATATATATATATATATATATATATATATATATATAGTGTAGTATATTGCCACTTAAGTGTGGCTGACCCCTAGGGGTGGATGTTACTGTTGCTTTTAGCCCCAGGAGGACATCTCCTCCAGCTGGCTTATCGACACACGACTGTGTCCTGTTTGCCAAGGGAGTTATCCCTCTCACCACGACCA
>NC_142937.1:63807211-63822211 GCF_046866305.1 Octopus bimaculoides | reverse complement strand
AGTTTCCTGGTTTGGACATTTTCATTCCCCGAGAACCAATGGATGGAAGAGAAAAGGACAACTAATGAATACGAGAGAAAAAGATGAAGATTGACTAGCTGACACCGTGTTTGTTCGTGTGTCTGTGTGTCTGTGTGTGTCTGCGTGTCTGTGTGTCTGTGTGTGCGTGTGTCTGTATGTGTGTGTGCGCGTGCGCATGTGCATGCAGAGTGAGAGAGAGAGAGAGAGAGAGAGAGTAATGGGTTAAGCGAGCAACATACTGAAATACATTTATGCCTGTGATAAAGTATTTGTCTTAAAGTTAACATACAAGTCTGTCTGAAAATATGTAATTTTATCTATCGTATATGAAAATGAGTTTGTTGTTCCTGCTTAAGCGGTGAATGAGAAACATCATCCAACAACAAACAAATATAAACAAATAAATAACAACTTAACAGAAATAAATGCAGCACTTGAGTCCATCAGGAGTCTGTTGACTCCTCTCTTGAGATTGACGGTAATATACATCAACTTCCTCTTGGCCTAGCTCAAAGTCGCTGTTGTTTGTCTTCATCGTGAAGCTTATAGAGCAAGTATTTCTCTGGAATCCCTTATAACTGAAACAATTAAAAGATAACCACAGAGGAGTTGATTTTCTTTGTTGTCATACAGAACACTTCTACTACCAGTGGTAGCATGGTAGATCCATAGCGCAATATTAAATTAACGACGTGCAGAACTGAAATTTCAATGGCGTTCTTTTACTTCATTTAAGATGCTACGAACAAACCGGGAAGCAGCTCCGTCAAATATATGGAGAACCTCGATTGCATTTAAATTAAAATCTACTGGTTAGAAAAGTCTCTTAAAAATTTATGCGAAAATGGCGGTTTACGTCTTTAAACAAACAGCATTTTCATATTATCTGCACACTTATTAATATGTAACTTCAACTCATTGCAAAATTAAAATAACTATTTGACTCCTCTAGAAATAGTCAAAACGAATTCATTATGTCTTCTTTCTATATGGCATAATGAGAGGAAGAAATGCAGAGTTCATGAACCTTAGCAGATCTTCTGAGCACGATAGAACGAAAGGGAGAATTGATTCTCAAACAGACCAGGTCAGAATGCTTGTAGCAGAACGGATTCTAAAAAGGCATTGAAGATCCATGTGCAGATGTTAAACTCAGCGTCAGACCTAAGTACGTCTCTAAATCCAATTGTATAAATTTGAAGATAATTGTCAGGTGAAATAGATTTGTTTCTCTTTGCTATTACAAAGTGAAACTCCTAGAAATTTCAAAGGGTTATTGAGAAGTTAAATCATGTCTTGGGTTCAGATCGCTTGAGAGTTAAAGCTGTTATATCCTTTCTAGATAAAAGGCTTGAAATTCTTGTGAGAGAAGGCAGGTCGATTACATCAACCCCAGTGCTCAACTGGTACTAACTTTATAAATCCCGAAAGGTTGAAAAGCAAAGTTGACCTCGGTGAAAAATAAACTCAGAACGTAAAGAGACTAATTGTGTCTCATACGCTGTCGCAAAATAGTTTATATGAAATACCACTAAGCACTTTGTCGGGCGGGGTAACGATTCTACCAGCTCACCGCCTTAATTATATGTTATATCGCATAGATCAGGGACCGATGAACTACGACCTGTGACCTAATTCCTTCTGACCCACCAACTTTATTCCATTACGTATGTAGTTTAGCAAACAATGGGGTACAATTCATAGATCCATAAACCAGAAACATAGCTTTCAAAATAGCACCTCAAAGATGCACCTCGTTCTGGCTGTCCAGTTGAGTTCGATGAAGAACGATTAAACCAACTTTTGCACGAAAATTCTCGTCAAACGACAAGGGAACTGGCAGAGTAAATGGAATGCCCCCATACTGCTATAGAGAAGCATCTTCACTCGATGGGAAAAGTTCAGAAGTATGGAGTATGGGTTCAGCATGCTTCAAGTGACAAAAACAAAAATCAACGAGCCACAATCTCCGCTGGTTTGCTCGCTCGTCACCGCTCAAGTCATGGACACAAGCAACGATTTCTTTACTGAATCGTTACTGGCGACGAAAAATGGTGCCTGTACATGAATATGAAGCAGCGTAAGGAATGGCTTAGCCCCGGTAAACAAGCGACACTGCGCGTGAAACAAGATCTTGATCAACATAAAACGATGTTGTGCGAATGGTGGGACTGGGAAGGGATTATCCATTACGAATTGCTTGAACGGAACCAAACGGTCAACGCGGAACTCTATGTTCAACAGATGGAACGACTTAATGCGGCTATTCAAGAGAAAAGACCTAATCTGCATCATGGAGTTATTCTGCTGCATGACAACGCCCGTCCTCATATCGCCAATATGACCAAGGAAGCTATTCAAACGCATGACTGGGAAGTGCTGCCACACCCGCCGTACACTCCTGATTTGGCCCCAACCGATTTCTACCTCTTTCGATCTCTTTCAAATTCTATGCGCGGAGTTTCGTTCAATACTGATGCAGAATTGAGAGCTTCGTTGGATCAATTTTTCGAGTCGAAATCGGGTGATTTCTACCAACGAGGTATTGAAAATCTTGTTGAACGTTGGGAAGAAGTTGTAAACAACAAGGGTGAATACATTATTGATTAATTAGTTGTTATTTTTTATTAGACTTTTTAAAAAATTTAAATTAAAAAAAAAAACGGCGGGAACTTAGTTGCCAACCCAATACATACTTTGAATAACATAAGAGCAACACATTTTTGAAGATGTTCCAGCGCTAGACAGGATATTTCAAAGCCTTAAACCATATTAAAAAATAAAAAATAAAAACAGAAACGGTGGTGCAATATTCGAGAACTAATGGTCAAGATGCTTCAACGTTGATTCGACACGAATAGAGTTTTACTGTGGTGTGTCTCTGATTTATTTTTGCATTTCTTATCCCTTAAAAATTAATTATTTTCTTTTCTGCATCAAACACCATAGATAAAACTTAGACATAAGTAGTCTAACTGAAAAAAAGACAAAAAAATTGAAAACAAATAATTTTAGCATGAAGTCTGTATCAGTCTCCAACTTTAAAAAAAAACCTTAAAACATCTCGTATAAAGTTTATTTTACTAAAAGAAGATGGCCCTAAATATATTATTTCCTTCGTAATTTTCTGGAATATTTCCTGCATGTTATCTAATTAGACATTAGACAAATTTAAAATCTTCTAAATTTGGTTTAGGAGTTGTATATAGTGAGACCCGCCAATCTCTATGCGTTAATGACCAGACAGCATCATCAGCTACACTGTATATTCATTGTATGCAATTAGTAGCAGTTCTCTATTACTATAGAACAAAAGCATCTTCTTGTTTACTATGGCATCAGCAGCAGTGGCGGCCATGTTTTCAGTTGCTGTCAAATTATTCACTGCACAAACATTGAGATACACATACACACAAATGTGCATGTATGTGTTAATATCTATCTATCTGTCTATCTATTTATCTATGTATCTATTTATCTCCCTCTATCTTTCTTTCAATTTATGCGCGTATGTGTGTGAATGTATATAGATATGTGCGTGTGTGCCTGTGTGCATGTGTGTCCGTATGGGAGCGTGTGTATGTGTGCATGTACATATATATATAGATGGATAGATAGATAGATAGATAGATAGATAGATAGATAGACAGAAAGACAGACAGACAGACAGACAGATAGATAGATAGATAGATAGATAAATACATAGATAGATGAATAGATATGCATATATATATATATATATATATATATATATATAGTATATGTATATACATACATACATGCTTACATACATACATACATACATACATACATACATACCTACTTACATACATACATACATATATACCTACATACGTGCATGCAGTTTCTGTAAGTATATATCTGAGCATATTGTGTGTGTGTGTGTGTGTGTCTGTGTGTGTGTGTGTGTGTATGAGTGAGTGAGTGAGTGAGTGAGTGAGAGAGAGAGAGAGAGAGTAAGCATATAATCAACAAGAAATGGTTTTATGTGCATCTTGCTGTGTATGTATATAACATGTGTATTTAAGTCTGTTAGACTTATATGAGTAGCTCCTTATATTAACTGCTTCGCTGCAGTGGTCGGATGAGCATGAAGAATATTGCTGTAGATTAAATGCCGAGGCTTTTCTGTATCCGTCTTAAACGTTTCTTTGTTTGATAAAACGTACGAAGAAAGGACCTTGTGTAAATATAGTCTATTTTCTTAATATGTTTCATCAATTATGTAACATAGACACGCAATATAAGCTCTCTGAGTAGGGAGTAAGAGATATAAACAGCAAACAAAATAAAATGGGTGTTTTGTTCTGGTCAGGAACCTCTTCACTTTCTTCAATATTTTCTTATAAACAGAAGGAATTGTTATCGTCTGAGAAATACCAAATCACTTGCATACCATCGCGATTCAAGGTAACGCCTGTAAGTGATGTCTTTCAGAATGCAAATCTAGTACACGCGAAATAAATTTTCGCCGCCATCTAAAATATTCTTTATCGCTAGCTAACGTGAGTGCCTAACTGAAGTCACTCGACCTGCTAGAAATAACAGACAAATATCCTTCAAAACGGCCTCTACCGCTTTAAATGAAGAAAAGATCAATTAGATAGTTAATAATAGTGTTAGATATGTTGTTGTTGGCACTCCGACGCTTACGACGTCGAGGGTTCCAGTTGATCTGATCAACGGAACAGCTTGCTCATGAAATTAACGTGCAAGTGGCTGAGCACTCCACAGACACGTGTACCCTTAACGTAGTTCTCGGGGATATCCAGCGTGACACAGTGTGACAAGGCTGACCCTTTGAATTACAGGCACAACAGAAACAGGAAGTAAGAGTGAGAGAAAGTTGTGGTGAAAGAGTACAGCAGGGTTCGCCACCATCCCCCTGCCGGAGCCTCGTGGAGCTTTAGGTGTTTTCGCTCAATAAACACTCAACGCCCGATTTAGGAATCGAAACCGCGATCCTGTGACCGCGAGTCCGCTGCCCTAACCACTGGGCCATTGCGCCTCCACTATAGTGTTAGATGTACAGCTAATAAACTGGCTTTAGAGCTGGAAGCCATTGACCACGGTTTATAGTTAATCAGAGTTTATCTATTTCTAAACGGAAAATGAAAGTATTTCGATTAACACTTACGGCCTCATTGCACCCTTTCACCACTCCGAAACTAAATAGAGCCATCAATAACACCTCTACTCACCAAAGGATCAACGAACAAAGAAACGAAGCGGTCACATCCGTATATCAATGAGAGTTACTATCTTAGAAAAGCAGTGCAAAATATCCTCAGAATCTTCTACGAGAAAAATCTAATTTCTACTGCAAAAATCGTGTCAAGAGATATATAAAAGATACGCGAATATCAACAGAGGGAGTACAGTTATATTTCTTCTTTGTGATATAGTTATTTACTGAGAGTGAAGAACAACGAAAGAGATTATTGGAACTGCGAGTTTTTACATGTAGAGAAGACACAGAAAGAAGAGGTTCCAAACACGCCCAATAAAATATACATGAAATACTTGCCACAAGTTATAATATAGCACATCCACGTTACGGTTGGCCAGACCCATTCTTTGGAGATACTCAGTCTGGACCCAGGCTCAATATTATATTTTTTTTAAATATTATTGCTTCCTAATTTCAAAATATTTTGCTTCAAACGCTAGCAAGGAAACTGACTAGAATTGTGATTAAAACTGACTCTGTGCATGGCTCTCATACCGCCTGGGTTTATGTATTCCGATAGAATAAGTACTAGGCTTACAAAGAATAATCCTGGGCTCGATTTGTTCGACTAAACGCGATGCTCCAGCATGACCTAAGTCAAATGACTATATATATATATATATATATATATATATATACATACAATGGACACCCCCGTCGTTAGACGACGGATGATAGTTCGACAATTTCTTACTGAACAACCATGCAATAATTTGTTTATAGTGATCAAATGTTTGTGAAGACGTAAGCTCACTCCCTCCTTCAAATTGACATTACCTGTACAGGTACAACAGGGTGCCACATGTCAGATGTCGAAATGTTCACAGAACAACGTGAAATGAAGTGCTTTGCCCAAGAACAAAACCCAGCGCCCGGTCTGGGAATCGAACACACGATCTCACACTCGTAGGTGCAGCACCTTAAGCACTAAGCCATGTGCCTTCACACACACACACACACACACACACACACACACACACACACACACACACACACACACACACACACACACACACACATGCACATATATATATAAGTGTTCATACGACGACAGAGAATATCATTCAATACGTTGTGTTGTATTCTTTTTTCTTTTTGTCTTTTTTTGATAACCAGTTGCTCATTTTAGAGTTCATTACTGGAATTTTCACAGGCACATGAAACACTTATCTAATCGTTCAGATGTTAACCATAATTGGACTTACAAGGACCTATGGCGAACATCTGAACGATTAGACATATAATAAATGTTTAAGCCAGCAATTTCTTACCCATATATATACATATATATATATATATATATATATATATATATATATATATAGAGAGGGAGAGAGAGAGAGAGAGAGAGAGAGAGAGAGAGAGAGAGAGAGACGGAGGAGGGAGCTAGATATATAGATAGGTATGCATATATATGTATGTGCACACACATGCATATATGTTTGAATGTATATTATGTGTGTGTGAGAGAGAGAGAGAGTGTGTGTATTTATGTATATGTATATGTATCTCTCACACCTACTTATATATGTGTGTTTGTGTACGTGTGTGTACACGGGCATTAGGCAATTAAATAGCTATAAACCACGCTACGACGAATCAGTGTACAGCTGGAACTATTCTCTCTCTCTCTCACTCTCTCTCTCTCTCTCTCTCTCTCCCTCTCTCTCTCAAATCTATGCTCCAAACATAACTTTAATCTTGATTCACCACTCATGTTTTTATTAAAATGTCTCATTGCTCTTAAAAAGTTATATTAGGAATTGTAAACGAGGTAACTGAATGCAGTATTCACATATGCCAATGGAGGGAAAGATAAGTTGAATATTAATTGATCTCTTCCGATAATTTTGAGAAGAATATCTAAACAAATGGTGAAATAATTTAGAGTATGCTACAGTAGCATTGTTTCCTCAATCGATTACGACAAATATAGATGTCATAGGAACGATTAATATTATTCGTCTATTTTATTTCTGCTGCACTGCAGGGGAACGGGCAGATTTATAGTTTATTAATATCTTTGGTATTTCCTTGGTACCGCAATCAATTTCCAGTACAATCGAATTAAGTTAGATATAAAATAAGCTTCTGAAAAATGTTCCTGAAATTACAACCATCAACAGCAGGGCTTCTCAGCCATTTTTTTTTATCTATGGACCCCTGCGATTACTGTTTTATTCTGGTGGACTCCTATAGCCATTCAATGTTTAAAAACTAGTTTTATAGAATCTCCTTTCAAAATTCTTATTTTGTATTTCACACATTAACTTGTGTAAGTTGAACTGTGTAAAACGTTAGAGAGGGAAACCTGCTTCTTGCAATACATACCAATACATACATCTAAAGTCAAATTTTTCTGAGGCCCAAAGAATAGTATTGTGGATCCCCAATTTACTATTTTGTAGCGTAGAGCCCCAAAAATCTTATATGATCCTCTGGCGCCCTATGGACACCGAAGGAGAACTACTGATTCTATATCGTTAACAGTCAATTGATTCGACCCTAAAATATCTTTTTCGTAATATTTTCAGGCAGCCGATCAGAGGATTCGAACTCTGGACTGTAAAAACTACAAAGGTAACCAACAAAACTACTATTCTAATTTCATAGTCTTATATTTCAAACTAAAAAATTAAGTCTTACTACATATTTAACTAATAACCTTATATCTGGTAAGTTAAATCAATGAAACATTTCAGCCAATCAGGAAGAGTTTGCAATAGGAGCCAAATTTGCCTCAAATTACTCTACCCTTTTATGGTAAAAAAAAAAGACAGTGAAGAATACAATTTTGAAAGACAGTATGGTCCTTCTTCAATATAGAACTGTTGTTAAGCAAATCACTACAACATATTTCAAGGCACCATACACTAAAGCGTATTAGAAAGTTCGCCATGCTTGATTTTGACACCTACTTCAATTTTTATACAATCAGATTAGTACTGTCGATCGATATCACCTACTCAATAAACGACAAACAATAACTAACAGTTACAGATAATTCGGATTATTTAGGACATTCAAAGTTATCAAAAAGATGAGCCGCTTCAATTGTCTCGCTTCATAAAAAAAGCTTCAATTTTTAATCTTTTAAAGGGTAAAACAGTGGCTCTCAACTGGTGTCTATATGGTCCCTCAGGATCCATATCAAATTTTTAGGGGTCTACATAACAAAATAGTAAATAGTATTGTAAGAGCCCTTGAAAAAATTTTGCTCTGGATGCATGTATTGGTATGTATTGCAAAAAAGAAAAAACAGCTTTCTTTCTCTTGACATTTTGCATAGTTTCAATCTACACAATTAATGTGTGAAAAACGAAATAGGAATTTTGAAAGAAGTTTCTGTAAAACTAGTTTCTAAACATCAAACGGTTGGGGGTGGGGGTTCCACCAGAATAAAATAGAAATCAAACGGGTTCATAAATAAAACAAAATTGTTGAGAACCTCTGATCTAAAACATTTGTTGTAAAACTAAATTCTAGTATACAATTGAATTGCATAGCAGTTCTAAAAGAAATCTTCATACGATTCCTTAAACCTTCACTCATTTGACTACGCCCATGATGGAACACCGCCTTCAAGAATTTTTAGTCGAATGAATCGATCTTAGTACGTTTTAAAGCCTGGAGCTTATTCTATCGCACACTTTACTCGAACCGCTAAGTTACTGGTACGTAAATACGCCAATACCGTTTGTCGAGCGTGGTGGGTGACAAACCCTGACACAAACGCACACGCACGCATTCACACACACACACAGACACACACACACACACACACACACACACACACACACACATACACACACACACACACACACACACACACACGCACTCACACACACACGACAGTTTTCTTTCATTTTCTGTCTAGGAAATCCACTCGTAATACTTTGGTCGATCTGAGGTTACGGGGAAAGACACTTGCCCAAGGTGCTATGCAGTGAGACTGAACCCGGAACTGTGTGATTGGGAAACAAACTTCTTACCATACAGTCACAACTAATCTAGAAATAATCATATGAACATTTTTATTTATTGTGTTAACTATTATCTGGCATCGATTTAATTCTGTAAGAGTGAGTGTCCAATGTTATCTTCAACACCATGCTCAGCATCTAGTGATATTCATGAATGCAGCTGAGAAAGTTTAACATAATCCTTAACGAATGACAAATTTACTTGCTTCGTGCGACTCGAATATCGTATTTACCAAAATACTGAATAAGCTGGTTAGAGAGAAACTAAAGGCACAAAGATAAACATATTCGATGTAAATTATATTGGTTTCAGTCGAGGATGATGCTATCCTGCAGATTATACATGTCTGACAATCAAAATTTAATCTTTGAAGCTAAAACGGAATGGCAACTTCCCTAGTGAAGATTATTAATGATAGCCTTGTTAAGCTAAGGTACTTAAATTTTACCAGTCTTTCAGCTTCCAAATTGAACCTCTTTTAAATGCAACGAAACATAAAATAAAAAGATAGAATGTATTGAAAGTTCAAAAAGATGTTTAGCTATCTCATGTAGGCATGGCTAGAAAATATGCTGTTTAAGAAGTTTATTTTGCAGCCATGTAGTTTTGGCTTCAATCCTACTGCGCAGCATTTTGGATAAGTGTGTGTTCTATTATAGTTTCGAGCGGCCGAGCAATGCCATGTTTAGTGGATTTGGTAGACGGAAAATGTGTAAAAGCCTGTCACAGTTCTGTGTGTCTTTGTGCTTGTGCTTGCCACTCCATAGCTTGACAAACATTGTTGCTTTGTTTTAGCTCCCACGATCTAGCAGTTTGACAAAAGGAGCGACAGAATAAGATAAGTACCAGACTTATTCCAGTTTTTGCAGTATTAGTAAATTTGAAATGATTTCCTAAAACAAGAAGTAATAGAGAAAAATAAAAATCAGTTCCAAAAATCTGGATGGCTGAGGTAAGCGGATAGTAGCCTAAACGGAATTGACATATTCAAGAATTTTCTAATGAGCTTTCAAGCCCAACAATTTAAGGTCTAGATTACAAATCTTTTACATTGGGTAATACAGTCTTAGGTGTATTACATATAAAGTGAAATATGGCATGGTAGTGGTTGAGTTATTCGATCCTAATTTTGAGTAAATACTGCTTAAAATAATAGTCAAATCTCCCTCAAATCATACAATACTGGCATTAAAAAAACACAAAAAAATGATATATTGGGTAATATCAAGCAAAACTCGATGGTCACAGCGGGAATTTCTTGTATCCATACCATCGGAGCTGACCTGGAATTAAACTAACAAATGATTATCTGGTTTAATTGAAGGAATTAAAGGTAAAATCGACGCCAGGGATAATTACGTCATTAGAGTACTGTCAGGTACACTCAGGGTACTTAACCGATCCAGCCGTCATAGCTTCTTTGTATTTCCCCAAAAAATTCAAGGAAGAAAAGGCAAACGGGCTGTAAAATGTGTAATGTGTAGAACTGAAAAGAATATAAGAAGCAGTTTTAAAGGGGATATATGTCTAAAAGAAGATAATAAATATTAAACGAAAGAGAGAAGAGGGATATCCACGTTTGTGTGTTTGTTTGTTAGTGTGTATGTCTACGTCAGTGTTGGTGTGTATCTATCTATATATGTGTGAGAGTGTATGTGTGCTTTGTGATGGCGTCTTACTACTGATAATAATGGTTTTTCATCGAAAGTGAAAATAATGAATAATAAAGTAGTCTGTTCCGAAAAAAAAAGAGAAAGAAAGAAAGAAAAAAAAAAGAAAGGAAAATCTTTGGAAATAACTGAGCGAAATTATTGCAAAGGGGAAATTTACTGATAACCAATGGAAATGAAAGGACATTGCAGACCCTGTAGGGAGAAGATAAAATAAATTACAGCTGTAACGTGGATAATAAAGACAAACAGAGAAGAGATATTTAGGCAAGCTTGCAAAACATCGCAACATTGAAGAATTGTCTCCAGGTAGAGATAAAATTTGAACTTCAACGAAGAGAAAGTGAGAAGTTGGAAAAAGAAAGCACTAAAGGGAAAGATAACAAAAGTGAAGACATAACCAGGGTGGTTTATCGCTATAATAGGAAATCGAGAAAATATCTAGAATGGTGTTTCTGGTGAAGAGAGAACAACACTAAGGAAAGAAGTAAATGTTTTTAAAACGAAGCCATGCTAAATAAATTAATTCTAAATGTAAAATACCAATAAATCCTGTAGCTTTAGATTCTCAGAAATTGCTTTGAGAACTTTTGGAGTACAAAGGATAGGTAAATCTCCAAAAGATGGTTGAAATGAAATAAGACATATCTTCGAGAGTTGTTTTATGGCGTTCGCTAAGCAATAGAATTACTATTCTCGAATGCTCCGTCATAACCGCTATCCACTACGGTTATCAATATACGTGGATAAATCTCTTCAGATTTCATGTCTAAAAGCAATGTTCTCCAAATAAAAACGCGTCTTTGATGAGACGGTAGATATTAGTATTATATCTTATATCTTAACGTTGTAGATTTACGCGACAGTCCCATGCTAAGGTACCAGAACATTCCAGCTTAGGTTTCAATAAGCTCAGGTATCCTCTTCTTCCTAGCAGCAACGAGCTAAGTCATCATCACATAGATTCAATTCTAATTGCTTTATTTTATGGAGTTGTGTATAGACACCTCCACATCTACGAGAACGAATCACCTAGGGAACCGTTACGTGGTGTTCGATTTTCTAGAAACAGCAGCCAAGTTTCACCTTAACGTCTTCAATAATAAAACGATACACTGGATAATGTAGCTCTCTACACAACCTTAAAACGGTTGGGTGGTCACAGCTGGAAGGTCTTTAACCATAGGTTTCCCCAGTTAGAAATAAACAATAAGAAAAACAACAACCACAGATTTGTTAGCTTGAACTAATATCTTTTACTGATTCTGGAAAAGGAAAAAAGTAACTAATCCATTACACTGTGTAACAATTTTTTGTCTTTGGTCAGTGAGTGTTATTTCCTAGTTGCTTCTACCGAGAAATCAAAGGAAATAACTACTTATTCTCTTCAAACTCTGCTTTTGTGACTTGGACATCAATGTCTTGAAACTGACCTATTTTCCATTACCTTTCAGACAGGTTCAGCGCTGTCTGACGATATTCAAAATATCGTTATAACAAATATTCTGCTCAATACCACAGATTTGCTTGTCAGTTGCTTGATCATAACTACCTTAGTGGCTGACAATATGTGCATCTCTGATCATGAGCAAGAGTATTGGGAGAACATCATAGCCATATTTTGATAGGGATTCTTTTGGGGTTTGGATAAATGTAACAAAAGCAAAATTTGAAGGAAATATTAGCAATTTCTCATACATTCTAGGGGTAAGCAAGTAGGAAATAACAGTTGTTACCCAAGGACAAAAGTCGTGTTACGGTGTTGATGAAATCTTCGTTTTCTTTACTGTTCCCCTAATTTCTTGAGACATCACAGCGCTTTTGGATAATAAGTTGAATAAATAGACCTCCTTTAAAAAAAAAACATGAATGTAAGTTTAGCTACACTATATAAAGTAGACAAAGTTGTTACACCACCAGCGAGCAGAATATCCCATAGATTTGGTCTGAAAGGCACCAGTGAAAAGTATAAGGGATCCACCTGACAGCCACCCAACCTGTTACAAACAGTAACCATATTTCCTTAAATTCTACGCTACAACCATAAAAAGCTAGATAGGACGGATTGGACAATATAAACCTAAATATACAAGAAGTTGGAAACATCACGACTTAACCGAGCAGAAATAATGTTGGGACAAAGTAACCACACGAAATCATTTTTTTTTTTTTAAAGTATATCTAAAGCATGTTAGCCAGGCTGATCCCACGTCAAACGTTATACCAATACAAGTTAGTTGTACTAAGTCCTATGTATGCTCACGAATCACTTGTCACTTACTATTGTAAGATATTGTGGACTAACAGGACCTGTGTACCTCTACGTAAACTGAAACATTTGAAATTTATAGCTCTTAGCTACAGAAACATTGTAGTTCCGTTTGCAAAACACATGTTGATTTTGTTGACCTCGTTGACCTGGTCGATCTTTACATTTTGTAAAGTTGATCTTGTCAACTATCTGGAAACTTGCCTAAATTTATTGATTACTAAATAATTATGACGGGTTTTTGTTAATTGTTATTTACAAACCAGAGAATGAGATGACGTTAGCTAGGAAATAGTTGTAGGAATAATAAAAAAAAAACCACTTGCACCTTTATAACTGTCTGAATTAGTCTGTGTGTATTTCATATTCTTTCATAGGTTTATTTTTGGGGTTTTTTTCATCAACTATCTTAATTAACAATTTTAAAATATTCTTTCAGTTAAACTATTTTCAAGGTTATTAAGTATTAAGATCCTTTTAGTCTTTATAATTCGTTATTTCAGGTAAGAATTCGTTTCGTTATTTGCAGGGTTTCTAAGAACGGAGAAAAATCATCGAGTTGTTTGTTCTGACTCTCTTCGGTCGGTACTCCATCCTTTTGGAGAAACCTGGATAGAATGCCTTGCGATATGCGGTATTTGTCCTGATTCTTCCTGCTCTAAGATCAAATCCCACTGTGGCCGACTTGGCAGGTAGACTTAATACATCAGTCATTTTAATACCAACATCTGGCACTTGAGTGACTTTAACGATTCGGTTGTAATTAGTCCCCGGTTTGAAAATACTATTCGCTCATCTTCTCATCACTCTCAGAGACTCTATAAGGGGTCTTGAGTACTACTCTCCGTCCTGACTAAAAACTTAGTGATATCATCCTGATCAAAAAACATCGAACAACCAGAACCTTCCAGTCATCTCTGTCAAGTGCCTGGTCCCAAGTTGCGTCCCGTCCTCGCCATCACTCATGTGATCTTTTACTACTGCAAGTCATTTCTTCTTCGGGTATCCTTTCTTTCTGGAACCTGAAGTGACTACTGGAGACACAGGTATGGACGTATGGAGGGATCTACCCAAATGACTTCATACTCTCCTGTTGGCCACCAGTCGACTTAGCGTGCATGAGAACCCTTATCTCATTTGTACTTCCGGGTTAGTGACACACTCTATATACCAAATATGGTGCATCTTATGCAAGCTGGAAGATGTTAAATTTTATCTCCAGAGTCTTAGTTAGAGGCCACGACTCGCAGCCATGAAGACAGTCAGAAAAACTGGTGTATCAAAACAGCTGGATTATGATCTTTATACTGATGTTGTGAGCTTCCCAAATTTTTCTTAATTTCAGAAAGGGACTTTTAACGTTACCACACCTGACGTTAACCTCTTCCTTCACATCTCCATGACGAGATGTTAACTGCCAGGGTACGTGAAAACTTCGCATTCTTCCAAATGTTGAGCTTCTACATGGGTCACGTTCTTAACTGACCATTTCCTCTCCTCTTATTACTTGAATTTTTTTCGACGCTGATGTTCAGGCCTACATTTTTCATGATATTTTGTAAGATGTTTCTCATTTCTTGCAATCAATACCAGAGTATCTACAAAGTTCAGATCCATTATTTTGTTGCCATCTGTCCACAAGAGTCTATTATGATAGCCTAGTGATTTCAGAATAACATTATCAACAAAAGCAGAAACAAGAAGGATGAGAATATACAACGCTACTGGTTTGATTGCTTTGAAAAAATTCAGTCTCACCTGTACTTGTTTTGCTCCTATTTTTTTTATTTTTTTTACTTGTTTCA
>NC_142937.1:63799711-63802211 GCF_046866305.1 Octopus bimaculoides | reverse complement strand
CATATTTGAACCTGTAAGAAAGCTATTCACTGTATTTAGTTATAGAGAAAATACATCACTGTAGATAAATAGGTGTAAACATACCAAGTCACTTCGAAGTGTTCTCTAGTTAGACAAATAGATGCTTGCATTTCGGAGTAGTTAGCTCCTCCTCAGCATCAGACACTGAAAGATAAAATACATTAACTTGGACCCCCTGCATAAGAAGACAAGCACATCGACCATGGTACCCAAATGTGATGCGGAATGTGTATGAAATAATAAAGACAGACGAAGCTAAGAATACTCATATGACTGAAGACAAACAAAGCGAGAATGATTGTTTTCATTGCTGGATGATATGAGGAAGAAATTGTCTAACACTGACACAACAGTACTCAAGTTAATAGTTGCCGTTAAAACACAAGGCAACAATAACGTCAGAAAATAAAAACAAGGAAATATATGAATACAGAATGTGGTTGTATGAAATCAGAAATGCAAGAATGATGGTCAAATTCCATTATATACAAAATGCGTGAGATATAATTTGGTTCCATCTGCATAACAAGGTTAGTTGTCGCCCATTTATCATATCACATAGATGATTGCCATCCAGTTGCCCTGCATAACAAGATTTATATCTATAATTATATAAAATGCTATAATTCCCTTTTCCATGTTTTAGATAAAAAATTAGGTACTAATGTACTGCATACGACTAATCGATTTATTTTCATTACCAAATTTTTCCACTCTTTAAATACAAACGTACGTACCTGTCAGTTTTCTATATTCGCTTTATAGTGATATGTATTTGAAATAGCGGAAAACTAGTATCATTAATAGAACACGATATTTCCTCCAAGACAGATTTTCTTTTCGCATTGCTAATATCTTAAATGTAGTGTGTATTAAACAGAAATGGTAGGCGTAAAGGCTGATTGATAAATGAAAGCATTGCAGAAATGAAAATATTAAAAAATTGTTTATTATATATAAAATAAAGAGCCATTGTATTTCATGTGTAATGCACACTGTTTTCAAAACACCAAAGTGATTGAGTGTCGAAACGGAATATATTTCTATGAAAAGTTTCGTATCTATCCGAAGAACTATCTCCATGAGCCTGGCTATGGACTTTGTTGTCAATATGATGGCAAAACTTTCATGCAATAGATACATATTTAGATATGTATATCAACATAACCTCTTCAGTTCTCGAAAACATAATGGGGGAATCAGAAGACCATATATATTCTGCAAGATTGTGCGGATTCGTCATATTTGGAGGTGTTGTCACAACCGGTAAAGGAGAAAAAAGCAACTTATGAAACAAACTTACAAAAGAAGTTTTAATTGAAAGCATTTCATCAGCTTTGACCTTTTAACAAATTATTATTGAATGTTTATAATATTACCGTAGCAAGATGGGGAAAATATATGAAATTAACCCTTCATTTTAAATTATAATTGTTTATTTGTAAATTATTTAAAAGTTGTTTTTGTGGAATAAATAGTAAACAACATTGTCCTTTCTTGAAAATATGTTCTTTGATCTGTTAATTTATTTTTTAAATCCAACTTCAACATTTGTATTTCAACTTGTTTGTTTATATAGCTCTATAATTCATTATTTAATAAATTTCGATATAAAAAGTCTCCAAGTGTAATAAATCCGTGTTATTTATTGAGAAAAAGTCACCTATGAGAAAAAATATACATATTAACTATACCAAATATTATTGCTAATATCAAAGAATATACTAAGGTTATCATTAAAATATCTAAAAAGTATTACAGCAGAGAAAAAATAGTTTCATGGTAAAATTTCTAATAAAACTTTAAAATTCAAAGAAATTGATTAATGTGCAAAACAAGAAATGAATATACGTTTCCAATTATGCGTATAAAATACAGACAGACAAAGGTGTATAAAACTAATCAAGCTCTTTAAAAAATTATGACACGTGTAAATGTTACGTACATATATTGTAATAAATGACAGCAGTATTTTCTCTTTTTTATTGTGCAAAGGTAAAAATACCTACTCATCTGTTTTGAGCTAACTATGCCAGCATATCGCTTACTTTGTTGCTGTCTTTAATTCTCTTATTACGTCTGTCTTTCTAACTAACTAACTAACTAACTAATTTTATACACAGACACACACACACACACACACACACACACACACACACACACACACACACACACGCACACACACACACACACACACACAGAGTTTATTATAAGAAATATTTATCAATCTTGCTTTTTATCTATCTACAAACATATATATGTATATATATATATGTGTGTGTGTGTATGTATGCATGAATGTGTGTGTATATATATATATATATATATATAGAGAGAGAGAGAGAGAGAGAGAGAAAGAGAGGTAGAGGGGTAAATAGCTAGCTAGCTAGATAGATAGATAGATAGATAGATAGATAGATAGATAGATAGATGGATGGATAGATAGATAGATAGATAGATAGATAGATAGATAGATAGA
>NC_142937.1:63777211-63789711 GCF_046866305.1 Octopus bimaculoides | reverse complement strand
CGTACATATGTAAATTTATAAAAACTAAGATAGATAAATTTTCTTTCTTTCTCTCTTTTATCTCTCTCTCTCTCTTTTATCTCTCTCTCTCTCTCTCTTTATGTATATATATATATACATATAATAATAATAACAATAATAATAATAATAATAATAATAATAATAATAATAATAATAATAATAATAATAATAATAATATATTCTTTTATTCCTTTATTCTTTTATTTGTTTCAGTCATTTGACTGCGGCCATGCTAGAGCACCGCCTTAATCGAGCAAATCGACCCCCGGACTTATTCTTTGTTAGCTTAGTACTTATTCTATCGGTCCGTTTTGCCGAACCGCTAAGTTACGGGGACGTAAACACACCAGCATCGGTTGTCAAGCGATGTTAGGGGGGGACAAACACAGACACACAAACACATGAACATATATATATATATATATACATACACATATATACGAGGGGCTTCTTTCAGACTCCGTCTACCAAATCCACTCACAAGGCTTTGTTCGGTCTGAGGCTATAGTAGAAGACACTTGCCCAAGTTGCCACGCAGGGGGACTGAACCCGGAACCATGTGATTGGTAAGCGAGCTACTTACGACACAGTCAAACCTCCGCCCATGGAAAACTGATGAAGGGTCGTTCTTTATGTTACTTGTCTTGTTTTCCATTTGTTTCTTTCGTTGTTCGCAAAAAAATTCGTATTCCATGTTTTCGTATTTCATGTTGTTTTCGTTTTATGACGTCCTATACCCATATATGCATATGTATATACATATATATGTAAGTAAGTACACATATGTATGTATATTTCCATATATATATATATATGTTTCCATATATATATATATTTCCATATATATATATATATGTATATGCTCCAAAATTATATACATATATATATATATATATATATATATATATATATATATATATATATATATATATATATATATATATATATATATACATATATATATGTATATATATATATATATATATATATATATATATATATATATATATATATATATATATATGATTTATATATATATATATATATATATATATATATATGATTTATATATATATATACATATATATATATATATATATATATATATATATATATATATATATATATATATATATATATATATATATATATATATATATATATATATATATATGATTTATAGTATTATATTATATTTATATTATTATATGATTGAACGCCACGCATCCATTTCCAAGTAAGTTTATCATAATAATTTTGATGCGACTCTGTCCTGTACTGTTCTGTCTCTCTCCCTCCGCTTTCGTGTTCTTTCACTTCCTTTCTCTAATTCTATTTTTCTCCCCTTATTCCCCTTTCATTTTTTCTCTCACATATTTTCTCTACTTCTTTTTTCTTCCCCTCACCCTTCTCTGTCCCTCTCTCTCACTCTTCGTCCTTCACTCTCTCGTTGCTCACACATGACCATCGGCCATCTTTCTCTTCTTAACTTGAGCTTCTTTCTTTCCTTTTGATCTGCCACACAGATCACACGCATCCTTGTCTGTCTCCTCTCCTGTCCTTTCTCCTGTCAAAGCTTCTTCTTCCAGTGTTCGCCACCTCACCTCGTTATGGCTTAGCAGCCTTTACTGTTTATTTTCACTGTCCTGTTTTTGTTACCAACTTTAGCCCTCCGCAAAACCGTCGTCGTGTTGCTGGTGGTGGTGGTGGTGGTGGTGGTGGTGGAAGAGGAGGAGGACGACGAAATGATGGCGGTGGTGTGAAAATGCTGTGATAGTTCTGGTTGTGATGATGGCAGGCTCGGGATACAGAACTTCGTGTTAAAGTCGAGGTGATTTCGTGATATCAAAATGAATGTAGAGAAAGAGAAGAATGACTGAAGAGGGTGAAAAAAAATATGCATGAAAGAGATACAGAGGGAAGAGCCCGAGAGCCTGGGAGACAGACGAAGGATGAGGTGATAGATTAAAATAGTAGAGGGTATGTTACGTGAAGAGAGAGAAGGAAAGATAGGAAGGAAAAGAGAGTGAGAGGAAGAGAAAGACAGAGAATGTGCTGAAACTGGAGGGAGGGAGTGAACAGAAGAGAAAGCGATGGTATTGTTAAAATACTGATACAAAACAGCAAGAAAATATAAAAACTGCGAATAAACACTTTTTCGGTTGTTGCAGGTCAGTCTTGATACACTGCCGTTTAAATGATGACGCATGATTCTCAAACAGACACACATACACACACAATTTCACATACACACACATGCATGCATACATACATACATACATACATACATGCAGGCATGCATATATATATATATATATATATATATATATAGAGAGAGAGAGAGAGAGAGAGAGAGAGAGAGGAGGAAGAGTGTTAAGTGTGGTGTACAGAAGTTACATCGAAGTTACGGAGTATACACATGGACATGTTCCTAAACACACACACACACACGCACGCGCAAACATACGCGCGCACACGCGTGCACACGCGTGCACACACACACACACTTCATCAAAGCATTCTCTCTAAAATTGAATGCTTGAACGTAAAGCAGGGAATTTGCATTTTTTATTCCAAATGTGGCTCATCTCTACAAATGTTCAGGCATATGTGTGTAGCATTGGGATATTCTAGCTTTGCGTATATATATATATATATATTATTTATTTATTTTTTAACTTTTTATTTGTAAATATTATACAAATGCCCTTTCATGCAGAACTACTTTTCATCAAAAAATTCTTTCCAAAATTGAATGTTTGAAAGAAAAGGGGAGACAGTACATTTTGTATTCTAAATATAACTCAAAGAGGAGGTAAAGAAAGAAAGAGAAAAAAGAAGAAAAGTGGAGAAAAAAGGGAAAAAGAAAAGAAAAAAGGAAGGGTGAGAAAGAGCGAAAGAGAAAGAAAGCAAAAAGACTTTCAGTGATGATCACACCACGCCTGTATTTTTCTTTTTCAAATAAGCTGCAGAAACGGACATTTCTTTGTTTTATTTTGGTTTTCGCTTTGTAGTTGGCCCATGGGTGTAATCTGTATACGTGTTAGAGTTGCCTAGGGCACCCTTTTGTGTACTCTAAAATTTATCGTTGTGGTCTCTTCTATTTTTTACCACTTACTTGTTCCAGTCATTAGATTGCGACCATGCTGGAGCACCGCCTTGAAGAATTTGGGTTGGAAGAATCGAGCCCAATACTTATTTTTAAAAGCGTGGTACTTATTCCGTCAGCCTGTCACGGCCTCGGAAACACGCCAACATCGGTTGTCAAGCGGTAGCGTGGGACAAACACAAAGACACATATACTCACGCATGCGCGCACAGACACAATCACACATGCGCGCGCAAACACACACACACACACACACACACATATATTTGCGTATATATATATATATATATATATATATATAATCATAAATATATAGGGGTCAGCATGAGTCGCTTTACCAACATACTGAAAATTTAGAAATAGCAGTCAAATGTATATATATATATATATATATATATATATATATATATATATATATATATATATATACGACGAGCTTCTTTCAGTGTTTGTCAACTAAACCCACGCACAAGCTTCGCTTGGCCCAAGGCTATAGTTTTAAAAAAATATAAACAATTGTCGAAAGTGCCATGCAGTTGGACTAAGACCGAAACTATATACTTGGAAATCAAACTTCTTACCACACAGCCACCACGCATGATTTGTGAGTCTTCGTCTCACTGATTTTCGAGAAATTTCGATAAGAGTGTTCGCATATTTTTGCAACACATGCATATTATTTCAGGTTGTTATTGTGACATGCATTATGGTATAATAGTGGTCGTCGTTGTTGTTGTTGTTGCTATTGTTGTTGTTACTGATAATAATTATTCTCTGTATAATGTTTTACTGTTAATTTTGCGTGTTTTGTAGGATACAAGTGTTTCCTAGTTCTCTGTTTTGCAGTTTTTTTTTTTTTGTTTAGTAATTTGATGTTGGGATATATTTGAGTTCTGTGTTGTTTAGGCACATTGTGTTTGAGGCCGTCTGTTTTTTCGTAAGTTTGACTATTTCTGGTGTATAATTACTGCTGTGTTCGTTGCGTCGCTTTCTAAGATGTTTTATACATTCTTCTATAACTATTTTGTTGAATGTATCAACTACAGTCTCCCTGATGCTGATTTCGATGTTTTTGAAATCTGAAAACTTAGATTCTATGTCTTGATGGAACATTTTACCATTTTGCTTTCTTAAAAGTTTTTTCTTCCTTTATTGATGAGCGAGTGTATTGTGATGATAACTTGTTGTAGTCCGAGTTGAAGAATTATTTTGGCAAGTGGTTTTGGTAGCTATATGTATGTTCCGGAAGGTGATTCATTGAGAAAGTTGATATAGTCGGCTTGGTGAAGAATGTGTGTGTCTGTGTATGTGTATGTGTGTGTGTTCTTGCGCTTGCTTTGTTATAGATTGTAGAGGATACAAAATGAAACTAGCTGCGATGTTATTGCATCACCTTTCTAGTTATCTGTATTATTTGAAAACCACATTGAAGTTTCTCAAAACAATGGCGTTACTGAAACCAAAGCTGATGCACCTTAAAAGTGTAACATACAATGTTGGTCAGGTTGGTGGTGGGTAATAAATGTTTAATATATTTATTGCATTGTGTAGATAGGTTTTACTATGATTATAACAATTTCTAATATAGCCCTGTTTCATGTTAGTTTTCGAACGTTATTTATGATATCTATACATTTCATGGAATTCTTGACGAGTGGCTGTGTGGTAAGTAGCTTACTTACCAACCACATGTCCCTGGTTCAGTCCCACTGCGTGGCATCTTGGGCAAGTGTCTTCTACTATAGCCTCGGGCCGACCAAAGCCTTGTGAGTGGATTTGGTAGACGGAAACTGAAAGAAGCCTGTCGTATATATGTATATATATATGTATGTATGTATGTGTTTGTGTGTCTGTGTTTGTCCCCCCCCCCCACCAACATCGCTTGACAACCGATGCTGGTGTGTTTATGTCCCCGTAACTTAGCGGTTCGGCAAAACAGACCGATAGAATAAGTACTAGGCTTCTAAAGAATAAGACTTGGGGTCGATTTGCTCGACTAAAGGTGGTGCTCCAGCATGGCCACAGTCAAAAGACTGAAACAAGTAAAAGAGTATGTTATAAGAAAACTCACGTTGTAAAAGAGATTGTTTCTAGTAATGTTGAATGTTTCGGAATTCTTGGTGTAAGAATGTTTCCTGAATGGCGTGGGTGCTAATAAAATCATTTTACCGGGTAACAGCGCTAAGTAGAGATGTGTATAAATTCAAACTTCTCCCCTGATAAAACAGAGTAGAAGGCTTTCTTACGGGCTCGAATATGCTTCAAGCAGGTTTGAGCTACCATAAACTGGCTTTAATGCCGGTAACGTTATAGAATTTTTAGATTTTCTGGTATCATGTTTACAATGTTTGCTAACTTATATATGATTTCGGAGAGAAAATAACAGTGATTCCGTCTTTTATTGCTGTTGTTTCTATCAATGTCTTTTTACTTGCGAGGTCGTAAATATTTGTTTGACAATATTTTTGCTAGTAGTGGAGGAAGTAGTAGTTATAATGGTAGTACTGACGGCAGGGCATCGGCTGAAGAAGAAAAAGAAGAAGAAAAAGAAGAAAAAGAAGAAGAAGAAGAAGAAGAAGAAGAAGAAGAAGTAGTAGTAGTAGTAGTAGTAGTAGTAGTAGTAGTTTTTGTTGTTGTTGTTGTTGTTGTTTTTGTTGTCATCGTAGTTGGGATAATTCTGCTTGCTGTAGTATTACTGGTTGCGCTGATAGTACTACGTCGTAGCTGTGAGGGTGATAGCTGTACACATAATGAGCTGTGGTAGTGGTGGTGGTCGTGGTGTTTTAGTGAGGATGGTCATATTGGTGATAGTAGTAGTAGTTAAAGTGATTCTGTTAATGATAAAAGTAATAGTTGTAGTGGAGGAGGTTGTGATGGTGGTAGTGGCAGTGTTTGCAATTGTAGCCCTACAGCGACTATACTGTGGTTGTGGTGGTGGTGGTGGTTCTTGTATCGGGTTAGGTTGTTGGGTGTATTGGTGGTAGTGTTCGTAGTGTTTGTTGTTGTAGCTATAACTAGTTTTGTTAATAGCGGGATGGTAGCAGCTTTGTTACTGCATTTATTGTGGTTGTTGTTCTTGTTACTTTGTCCCTGTTTAGCGTTTGAACGAAGCTATAATTAAAGGCATTCCAGCCATGACCATCCTTTTTGTTTTTGTATATTTAAGACTACATTGTTCCAGGGTTTGATTTGAAGAAATTTAGCTGCTATTTCTCTTATATCGAATGAATAGAGGCTCCTTCATCGATTCATGGTCATTGTTTTGTTTAACCCTTGGTTAATTCTGGTCAAGGCGGCGTCTGCCCGAAGCCAATCCAGACGTGTCCATCTCGTTGTCATGTGAGACTTGGTGTATCCAGGACTACATTATGAAAAATGTTCTTTTTAAAGTAGGTTGTTTTTTAAAAATTAGACTGCTATTTCTAAAACACCACGACAAGGCTTTTATGTATTGCTTGAGGCCAGGTTTTGTATGCAGAGGAGGCAAAAGAACCCTTGTGGGACCAAGATATGTTCCTGGTATCAGTGTACCCCTGCTTGACCATTCTTTTTTAGATCAAGGGATGTTTCTGGCTCTACAGTCTCGCTCAAGAAAAAAGGAAACTGTGTCGACTAACTATTGTCCAAGCAACATGCAATATTACTTTCAAGTTGCTGTAAATCACCCAGTTGTGATCTTTGAATTTAATCTTGTGCAAGAGTGACACTAAGCTTTCCTGTTTCCTTTATGATCACTGTATCTTCACCTCACCCTCCTTGCTATTTACGCCTGGACCATGGACAAGTCACAATGCAGCTGCGAGATGCGAATAATCAATGTTTTCCCCACTCTTTTGAATTGTGTCTTTCCACCTTGCATGAGCAAAAGTAGCAGTCATCACTGTGATTTTTAGGTTCTCCCCATATCATTAGAACCCCCAAAACAAAAAGACTTCTTTGTACATTTTGTCCATTATTTTAGTCCTTCAACACAAATTGAGCAGGCCTACTGAGGAGCCTACTAACTTATCTTGGTCTCCCAATTTCACACCAAAGCAGGCATAATAAAATATTTTGACAAGTTCGGTAATGATTTTCTGACGTTTCTTAGTAATAAATTCGCCATAAAATGTACCAAAAGTTACCCGAGGTTTGCTGCACATCTAGATGACATCCATGCTTCATAAGACGCGGAAGGTCTGTAAAGGAACGGGGTGGGGACATTTTAATAGCATTCATTTGATTTACCATCTAAATGTATACATAATATTGTTAAAGAAGCATTGAAATGTAACATATGATACAAGAAAACAATGGCTGTAGCATACATGCATTGAAAACAGGAATTAACTGAAATATAAAAGAAAATGTCTTAACCTAAGCAATGTAACCGTGTAAAGCGCGTCTTTCTCCCCTCACTGCTTGCAGGTGACTGAGACAATAGTGATGCAGACACTTCTCTGTATAGCTGAAGCGTTCTAAACATTGCCAGATGCTTATTTTTCGAAATTACATTTATTTATACTGTTATAGTCTGTTTAAATATGGTAATTAATAGTAATAATAAAAGACAATAGTCAAATTCGGGTATAATGGTAAAATGAAATGATCGAATTTGTGAAGAAACTGTACACGATAGGATAATTTCTTTGTAATTTTTTAAATCAGCAAGTAAAAAAAATTATCATTTTCACCCAATAAATATGAAACAATTTTTTGGTCGCAGCCCCGTGTAGTTTACTTTTCACTGACTGGTAACTAATTCTCATAAGTTCAAAGTCATTTTAACACTGAGAGAAAAAAATGATCAAATTATCTTCTGTGAATAAGCAATACACGTAAAAGGAACAGCATACATTTAATGGTTGTTTGTAAACTAATGAGACACCTGACTTTAATGTGATTTACTAATTTCATTTAGTCCCAGTGGAATATTTGATAAAGCGATATGTAGTTCAATTTCCAACGATAATACGCAGTGTTGCGGCTTCGTTTTGATCTTAATGAATGATGAGAACGCCATCTCAAAGAAATATATGGCAGAAAAGGGAAGTAACGCTTTTAAAGCCTTTTTGTGCAATCTCTGGATATTCCTTTCGTGTCGTTATCCAGAATATGTCAATAGAATGTTCGGAAAATTGTGATTTTAATGAGTTATCAGAGGGTTGGTTTAGTTCTGCAGCAGTGAGATTAGCTGTATCGTCAGAATTCACAAATGATGACACATCTTACCAATGAAAATGACTGACAAAAATTGTGAATCAGTAAATGTAGTTAAATGCTAAAATATTAGTGTTCTTATCTGTACTTTCGTGTGATTAACTGTCTCAGTGTTTCAAAAACACGGAAATATGCCTGAAACCACAGAACGGCCTTTTTCTTAGATTCAAGTTTGTTTTTGTTTTATTTGGTGTTTTTTTTTTGGGGGGGGGGTTGAGACGGGGAGAAAGTGTCTATATTGCTTATTGAAACAATTAGTTTTATATTGCTGACATTGATTCCTCATGATGGCTTAGTTGACCAAATAAGCCAACGAGATATCCTGGCCCAATACATTGATTATTGTGTTAAATATTGAGGAAATGAAGGGAAATGAAGGCTTTCGATCTCTGAAAAACACAGCCACCTCATTGTCCTGTTCATAAAAATGATGTAGTACTCTTTAAATGTGAAACAATCAACGCATTTCAGTATGAAACAAAACTATGAGAAATACGATCCCAGTTGCATTTCAGTGTGAAGAAGCGATTCATATAAGTTTTGATTTGATGAAATTAAGCATTTCCATGGTTTAATTAAGCACAGTGCAGTAACGCCACATACTACGAAAGACTGTAAAGTTGAAAAGTTGGTAGGGGTTATCCGCTTTGCACGTACAATAAAACCTTTACCAGACCCTGTCACCGCTTTATACTCTCGATCCATACTGTATTACAAATCTCCCACAGAATCTCCTATTCCTGGGAGAAGCAATTGATGCAGTCGAAAATATCCATTGTCGTAGCTATAGTTTCTAACTCACGACATTAAGAGAACGTTGAAATAATTTTGTGAAATAATCTTTCTCCATATTGGTTAAACGCCATCTGTATTTACATCTAACTGTAATGCGAGATCCTTACACACTTGAACATTTTGGACAACTTGGGATCCGACATCATATGGCATTTTTTGACCATGTCGATGAAAAGCATTGTTCGACTAGGGAACTTCATTATGTCTTCTGCATTTCTTTCATTTACCATCGTTGGTAGATATTCAATACAGGATAGAAAAAAATTAATGTGTGAAACTTTATTGACTTCGTACCTATAAGTGACACATCTTATGACAAGAGCCATATTGGAAACAATTAATTTGTTAATTATTCTTCGCAGTTTTGTTTGTTTGTTTGTTTTATAATAGTCGAATGCTATTTTCAGTTTTCTTGCTCTTCAATTGGCTACAACACCAACATTAAACAACATGAAATACGAAAGCAAATGAGTTCAATACGCAAACAACGAGAGAAACAAATGGAAAACAGGACAAGTAACATAAAGAACGACCCCACATTAGTTGTCGGCTATTTATCTACTCCCCATTTCGAGCATTGAACGACAATATGAGTCTTCGAAGACTGTTGCTCCCATAAATACCCAAATAAAATTTGGGATTTACGGAGGGTCAAAGGTGAGAACAAAAACAGGACATTGGAGACACGTACTTACCCAAGGTGCCAAGCAGTGGGACTGGAACCTGAACAATGCGTTTAGGAACCAAGGTTCTTACCGCACAGCCACGCATGATGTAATTGACTATAATGTGCTCTGTGTGTGTGTGCGTGTGTGTGTGTGTGTGTGTGTGTGTGTGTCGCTCTTGGTATAATTTACTCCTTTTATTAATATGACGGATAAGTTCTGCCCGGCATAAAACGCTGCTTATCTAAATTTCCGGTTTCCTTCCTCACCTTAAATTGGTCTCTCCGTAATCGTAATTCTCTTACGATTTTCTCTTTCATGCTGTTCGATGATGACAAATGTCACACGTTTTATCCTGAAAATGTGTCACGCAGTATTTTACCAGTTTCAGTGATTCGAAAGCTTCGGTGAATTTTTTTTTTTTTTGTTCCTCTTTCTGTTTGAGAGAGGAGAAAGATAGACCAATATCACGGCTACATTCTTAACTCTGCGACTTTTTTTCAGTCTCAGCCACTTTGTTTATAATTAGTAAGCTTTTCTTATGATCATCACATTTGTCCTATGCTGTTGATATAAAGACACTTTAAACGTAGACATATTAAACTTAAGAATTCAACGTCTAGAGTAAAGTATGCAAACATATCTAAGAATGCATTTCACTATTGATACCCAGAATGCATTTTACTGGCTGTTTTTCTCTTAAGTACCTTTATATTTCGACACTTGCAAACGCATACACACACACAAACACATTCACACATTCTCATGCAAGTATGTATACATATATATATATATATATATATATATATACATAAATTAGTGTGCATGTGTTTGTGTGTGTGTGTGCGTGCGCACGCTTTCAAAATACGCTTAAATTTATGGAAACAGTTACAAGAGCATTTCTATTACTACTTGATTTCTCCATTACATAATTTCCAAGGTAAAATGATATTCCATCTTAGTGTCATACACACAGACATACACACACAGACACACACACACACACACACACACACACACACATATATATATATATGTGTGTGTGTGTGTGTGTGTATGTGTGTATACGTATATATTATGTATGTGTATGTATACATATATATATGTACGTGTGTGTATGTGTGTGTGTGCTTGTGTGTGTAAATAGACACAAACTTCTCCCCTTGGTTTTGTCTAAATATGAATCTGAAGTCCTTACAATTATCTACTCGACAGTTAAATCAACAGCGATGGAGAGGGGCAGAGAGACATAGTGGCAAGTATCTCGCTACCGAGTGTTCCGTTTAGCAATTATCTCTTCGAAATGAATAATATTAAAATATTGGTATCGAGGCAATTGACTGTAATATCACCTCTAATTATATGTCTCTATATCTAATCAAAGAAATCAATATGTGCATTATAATGAAGGGGACTTTAATTAAATGTACTATCACACACTGAAAATTTTGTTTGTTAATATATTGTGCTCTGAGAGGATTGTGTAAATGCGTATGTATACATAAGAACACACACACACACGCATACATACACATGTGTGTGTGTGTGTGTGTGTGTGTGTGTGTGTAATAGTATTCTCTAGGCTATAGAAATGTCTTGAACTCCATTGTCCTTCATTTTTCTGAACGGACTGTGATAGAAAATAGTGTTGACGCTGTGAAGCTGAAGCAATATGTGTGCTGATTGAGTCTACTTTTAAAGGTTTGCTCCATGAGTACGCATTGTTTGTTCTGATACTGTTGTTTGCTGCTATAGTGATCACGCAAACCACCATCTAAAGAACGCATGATCAATTTAGCAACTAGTACTCACAAGCTCAACAATTACAATTTAGTTATTAGGCGGAGGTTAAGTATGTATATCAAATAGAGTCAAAGACAATATTAGAAATTCAAATTCTTATATTGTTATCTTTGTTTCTGAAGTTATAATACACTCTGTTGTACCAAGTTGCTTGACTGCTGAATAAATGGGTAATATAATTTGGCTGACAAACAAATAAACAACAACATATTTCTAAGAATTTGAACTTTTATTAAATATATATTATGAGGGAGGTGGTTTGACATAATCGTTAGAGCGTCAACAAAATGCTTTGCGGTATTTCTTCGGGGTCTTTCCACAGAATTGAAAGCCCACCGAGGTCAACATTGCCTTTCGTCTCACCAAGGTCAATAAATTCTTCCTTCAAAATTACTGGCCTTGTGACAAAATCAGGAACACACACACACGTATGTGCATGTATGTATAAATATGTATGTATGTATGTATGTATGTATGTATGAGTGGGTAGGCATGTATCTATTCAAAAGATCGAAGTTTGGCATAATTATTAACTTATTGCAAAATTATTTATTACGCGCGTCATAATTTATCAGAAATCAATATAACTGTTTTTATTTATTTATTCCTTGTGTCAGTATTCCTTACTCTATGTTTTGATTTCATGTTATTACAAAGAATCCAGTCTGTTTCAGAACTGCTGATTCTCCATGCCAAAAACAGGTGGTTATTTTGTTATTTTCATGCCCTCCGATATATAAATATATACGCAATCTCAATATAGCTCAAAATATCTATAGGAAATAAAAATTATGATTCACCTAAGAAGAAAAATGTCTAAATAAAAAGGAGCATTTCTGGTAGCTACAGCTAAATAGAAATTATATTTCTCCCGAATCTCATTAATTTTTTCTCAGTTAATTCAGATT
>NC_142937.1:63737211-63772211 GCF_046866305.1 Octopus bimaculoides | reverse complement strand
TATATATATATAAGGTTAATAATCCTATATGGTAATTCGATGGATAACGTTATAAAAATTAGTATGTATTTTGCTTTATTTGAAAAAATGTCACCCCCAATTTAAATTGGTCACCACTTTTTATCCAAATCAGGCAAAATTCTAGGCTGGTTCATAACTCCTGCTCACGTTTTTATTAAACTTGGTGTGCTGACTCAATGCAATGTAGAAATTATAAATCTGCTTTCTAGTTGAAGTAGTTTCGGAGTTATGGGCTTTTAAAACTATAATCACTAAGTGGCACTAGATTCTCACTTCACTATATCCGCTGCCAAAATCCTTGTAAACGCAAGAGAGAAGTGAAATAAAAATGTATTTATACATTTTTAAGATTACTGAATTGAAATTGCTCAATGCAAATTTTCAAAACTAGGCTATTTTAAGACAGAGGCCACTGCAAGCATTCGATAACATACAAAAGTAAAAACAATAAATATTTTTAGGTTTCATTCCAATTTTAAATAACGGTATAAGAAAAAGAGTGCAGAAATATCGCAAACTTTTTAACATAACAAAGAATTATGTTTTGTTAGATATAATAAATCAAAGCTGAAGTTTCTCCTTTTTACAAAAATCATAAATATCTTAAAGGCACTTAATTGCCCGTTCTGCATTCTGATTTGTTCTGAGAATTTTCTGTTTTGATGGTTCTCGACTCCAAAAGTTTTTTAATATAGCTCAATGCTATTTTTATGAATTTGTAGGCTACCACATAACTTCTGATAATCATGTGTATTGAAGAAAAAATCTGCCCAGTTGTAAGAGATGAATCGACAAACATTGAGAAGCAATACTCTTTTCTCTGGTAAAAAAGTAAATGTCAAAAGAGCTAGTGTTGCTCGAGAATTCCATCTTGCATTACTTAAGTTGGGTATTTTTTGAAACTTTACAGTAGGAAATTTGCCGGTTTGTTCAAAGAAACGAAAAATTCTGGTCAAATGAAATAGAAATTTCGTGTCATCGCGCCACCCTACTGATTCAGTAATTTTTTCTTCACCATTGTTGAAACTAGCCTGGGGTTTCTCGTAATTACTTAGAAGCTCTGGGATGAACGTATATTTAATCCTGGGAGATGACTTTTTTCTCTAATTTCGTTAACCATTACAACACGAAGAACTCTACAAGGATATGACAACCAATAAACTGCGGTTCTTTCAAATCATTTTGAGGAAACAGTCTTTGCAACTGAATGACAGTGCCATTTCTTTCCCAGTGTTCACACTCGTTGTATCAGCGACAATCATCTTTACGTAGTTTCATATTTTTTTTCATCTAAAACAGATGTTATTCCTTTCACAACAGTATTGGCTTTTCCGTTTGGTCATCGGAGTGCTTCTAACTTAACTTCTCTCTTATCATTCTTTAAAACTAGCACTTGATATTCTTGGTCGTTAATACGTTTACCATCAAAATACAATTACCAGTTTTCTAAATGTAGTGTTTTCTTCATCTTCTTCTTTAGTTTAACAGCTTCTTTGATAGTCGATCTGTAAATACCAGATTGGGAAGGAGTCTCGACATTGATACCATCTTGAGATAATTGTCGACAAACTGTTGCTGCCTTTTGGGTTGATAGCTCGGAAGGTATTACTAACTTGGTTGCAGTTCCAGTTTTGTTATACTTCCTCCTTATTTGTGTGGATTCTTCATCTGATTTTTCGGACTCTTGATATTCACTTTCAGTCTCTGCTTCAGACGTTGACGATGACACTAGAGTTGCCCTGGTTGAAGTTGGCATTAAGGACACTTTTCTTCTTTTGGATGGATGGATAGTTTTGGAACTGGCTGCCTTTCCAGTTCCATACCCGAACTGTCCCTTGCTTTCAATTTACAGATAATATATCCTTTTATCCTCACTGCACAGCCATTCACCGTTTTCCTTTGTGATGTCACAAAGTCCTTTCAATGAATCGTATTTTCCTCGTTTTACACATTTATCGTAGGTATTTAGCACTTTTTCTACTTTTGCTTGTACATCTTGAATTGCTAAAATTTGGGAAATTTAATTTCTTTTGCCATAAAAAGTTGCTTCTTTCGAAATTTCCTTTGTTCTTTCTTTCCTTTCTTTGATGGTATCTCTAAGGAACAGGTAGCGAGCGACAATTTGAAGTTTCATTGATGTACTACAGTTGTTTTCCAAAGAATGCTCTTCTAGAGGAACAGGTCTTCTTTTCTTATGTGTGTCTTGAAATTACACGAGATTCTTCGTCCAGATTTTTGTTTCTTTGAGTGACACAAGCACTTCTCTTATGAGACATTATTTTAGATACTCT
The DNA here is from genome assembly GCF_046866305.1 of Octopus bimaculoides. NCBI lineage: Eukaryota > Metazoa > Mollusca > Cephalopoda > Octopoda > Octopodidae > Octopus > Octopus bimaculoides. Next base: position 63,769,899 of record NC_142937.1, on the reverse strand, counting down.
AGTTGGATAAGCCTAATATTCTGAAAAACAGTTAATATAGTCAGAGCTTTTAGCGTCAAAGAAATAAATATATATAGAGGATATTTCCTAAAGTGGGGCCTAAGAGGTAACAAATTTGAGATATACTGCTTCTGCATTGCATTAAGTCAGCACACCAAGTCTGGTAAAAACTGGTGTAGGCATTATGAACCCCGCCCCTAGAATTTTCCATGATTCGAGTCAAAAGTGGTGTTAGATTTCTGCAATTGGGGGTGACATATTTGTTTTAAAATTTAAAATAAAGGCTATTATTCCTACTTACATGAAATTGTTCATAGACTTATAAAACAGGAAATTGTCTATTCTCCATATAATCAAAAAGTCATAACCCTAATAAATGTGTGTTTGTATACATGCATATATATATATATATATATATATATATATATATATATATATATATATATATATATATATATATATATATATATATATATATATATATATATAGATAGATAGATAGATAGATAGATAGATAGATAGATATAGATAGATAGATAGATAGACAGATATATATATATATATATATAATTTACTTGTTTCAGTCATTAGACTGCAGTCATGCTGGGGTAGGCTTGCAGAATTTTAGTCGACCGAATCAACCCCCGTACTTATTTCTTTCTAAACTAGTGCTTATTCCATCGGCCGAAACATCAAGTAACAAGGACGCAGACACACCAACACCAGTTGTCAAGAAGTAATGGGGGAAAAACAAATGCGAGCACACACACACACTCACACATACACAAACTCACACATACACACACTCACACATACACACACTCACACACGCATGACGCGCACTTTTCAATTTCCGTCTACCAAATCGACTCACAATGCTTTGTTGACTTCAAGCTATTATAGGAGACACTTGCCCAAGGTGCCACTTAATGATTGCGTGCATAGTGCTGTTCCGGTCTGAATTCGGAACCATGTGGCTGAAAAACAAGCTTATTAGCATTCAAGTAGCTACGAACAGCTCATTGATATCGAGAAGCCTCACCTCAAAGGGCAGCACAGGAGAACAAGGTGAGTAGCTACATGGCATTTAAAGCTAAGCCTGCTCTCTCTGAGAAGACAATATCAATATTAAGTAGAGTCCTTCGGGGAATTGCACTTTGAGCACTACTGTTCATGATGGCTCTTTTGGTCCTGCTTTCAGAGCCATACAGTCAGCGTCTCTCTCCAGTTATGCACACGAAATAATAGCATCACAAATACTTAATGATCCTGTTGATAACTCAAAACTACAAAATGAAAGACCTGAATGCAATATATAGATTGCCTGAGGAAAACAAATTGATGTTCAATGCTGAGAAATTAAAAGCTCTCCTCGATCAACCCCCAAACAGATTGCAAACAGAATACAGAGGACCTGGGGATATTGCAATCCTAGAGTCAGACTCGGTATGTGACAAGGGAATCCACATGAGTAGTGATGCATTACTTCGTGTAAATATTGCTAAGATGACAACAATGTGTAGGCGACTGACTGCTTAAACTCTGAGATCATTTAGAACATGGTATAAGAAGACCATGTTGTTTCCTATAAAGAACATTCGTTCTCAGTTACCTGGACATTTAAGTACGTAGAATTCTCTTGAAAACTGTTTTCTATTCTCTTCTATTTTTCTATATTCCTCTATGAAAATAGAAAGCTTACTTAAGTTTCAACTTAACACATTTCTGTGTCTGTTGCAAGTATTTGGGTGTGCACAAAATAATTTGTGTGAATGAGTGAGTGAGTGTGTGTGTGTGTGTGTGTGTGTGTGTGTGTGTGTGTGCGCGCGCGCGCGCGTACGTATGTGTGTGTGTGTGTGTGTGTGTTTATATAATGTGGTAAAGATATGACCGAGTGAATATAACATTTACTTCGAAATGTTGTCTTTCCGGTTTCGATTTCACTATGAGGCATCTAAGACAATTGTATTTTCCTTGTAGTCTCGAGCCCTTGAGAGTGGAACTGCGGAGAATGTTTTTTTATCCCTTATCCCGTATTTGTTTCACTCATCAGACTGCGGCCATGCTGAGGCATCGCCGTGAAGGATTTTATAGTCGAACGAATCAATCTTAGAACGTTTTTTTTCCTTCTTACAGCTTAATACTTCTCTTTCGCCGAACCGCTAATTTTGGGGGATGTAAACATACCAATTCCGGTTGTCAAGTGGTATTGGAGTAAAAACAAAGCCACAAAGACACACACATATGTATATTTGACGGGCTTATTTCAGTTTCCGTCAACCAAATCCACTCATAAGGCTTTGGTTGGTCATGAGGCTATAGTAGAAGACACTTGCCCAAGGTGCCATGCAACGGGACTAAACCAGGAACCATATGGTTGTAAAGCAAACTTCTTAGCACACAACCTCGGCTGCGCCTGCATGGAAGATCTGCCGATGTATTGTACAGCTACTTGATAGGGTCAGCTTCATCACACATCTTGACACGTTGATTCTAGTACTGACTCTTACATTAGAGATATACGTTATGCAGAATATTCAGTCGCTTACGCTACAATTTAATAGGCAGGTCACTCGGTTGATCAAACAACTGAAATGCTCATCGTCGAAACCGACTAAGATCCGTTTTTATTGTAGTTGATTTATATGTGCACTGAGGAATCTATGCCTTGAGCCTCTCTGTGTTTTCTGCATTAGATTTTGTGCTTTCTGAAAAATAACTAATTCATTATAATAGCAGCATCTACGTTAAAAGTGCAACATTATATTGTCAGTTTCGATTTGAATTGTTTAGAAATATCGAATAGAAAAGAGAGAAAACGGAGGAAAACAAAAGTAACATAACCGTATATACCATACATATATACTATATATATATTCATATATACATGCACAGACACAGACACACACACATATACACACATAAACAAGCATATACAAGCATGACTGACATACATATATATGTATGGGTATGTATGCGCATATGTGTGTGTGTGTGAGTACAAATATGTACATATACATATATATATCGATAGATATGTGCATGTGTGTGTATATACATATATATACGTGAGTGTGTATGTGTGTGCGTGTGTGTGTGTGCGTGTGCGAGCGTATGTGTACATTGTCCGAAGGTGTAATAATTCAAGAAAAATGAAAAGAGGATACTGAGAGAAAATGTTAAATGTTATTTTCAAAACCCTGTCTGGAATTATAAGATGCAATTCAAATATTTGCAGAAGGTCATCAAAGAATTTAGCAAGCTTCTATTTTGAGGGAGATGTAAACAATATCCTTCAGTGAATTTATTTTGTTCTGTTGCAGTTACCGAGTGCTCTCCTCGTTTCGTATTCATTTCAACGTACTATTGTTTTTGAGGTTCACCAATAAATGTGAGAAGTAGGGTAGCTACATATGTAGAGTATGAACTAAAGATTTTTGTCAACTTCAAAGAATTTGTTTCGCATAAATTTTGTTGGATTTCTTCTTAAACCGGTTTAAAAATCAGACGTTATTTTGAGTTCGTGACGTTTATTTTAAGCGACTATCGATGATTTAGCGACACAGAAAGTTCTTGATACTTTTATCACGGCAACTACATATACTCACACATATACATACACATGCATTCACCCAAAACATATATGTACACACACTGAGAAATGAGGACACGCGCACACACAGATGCATATACGCAGTGTTGCTATGAATGAAATTTGAGAAGTATATTCATGCTTTCATCGGTAATATTCTGCAGCATGTCTATAAGTTCTAAATATGACTAATCTTCCATATATTCATGTTCGAAAATGCTTATACTGTATATCAATAAAGTTGTGTGTGTGTGTGTGTGTGTGTGTGTGTGTGTGTGTGTGTGTGTGTGTGTATGTATATGTGTGCGTGTGTGGTAAATGCCCCTTATTTTACGTGTTAGCATGATGCAGACATATAAGAGGATTTTTCAAGAGTTTTTATTTCTCGTTTACTTATCTACTGTTTAACACACTTAATCAGTCCTAACTTATCGTCTGAATACGTCTGCTTTATAGTTAAATGTCCTCTTGTTATCAGACTTACGAAGGGCCCATGGACAAGTGTGTCAGTTATCCAGACGATTTGGTTGTAAATATGGTTTACAGAGCACAGCTATAAAGGGAGAATACTCGGTGCAAAAATAACAGCTGTTTCGTTAGATTCCTAGATTCATTTTCCACCTCAAGGGACGTTGTAGGACTTCATATTTTTGCCCAGTTTTAGGCTTAACCCATCGCTCGGTACTATCCCACCACCTGACCCTCATGTTTTAGCAGAGTTCACCTTTCTTGGAAGCATTTAGATCAAGTCTCCACTTTGAATTTTATTTCACTAGTCATGGTTTCTTCATTCCTTTCTCGGTCCAGGTTCAGAGATCCTGAAACAACTAACTGATGCGGCATTTCTTCTAGTAACTAACCCGTTTATTCAAGTTGCCATTCTATGGTAACAGTAAGGTACCGAACTGGCAGGATCGTTAGCGCACCGGACAAAATTCTTTGTGGCATTTCGTCCGTCTCCACATTCTGAGTTCAAATTCCACCGAGGTCGACTTTTCGTCTCGTCCTTTCGGGGTCGATGAATTAAGTACCAGTGAAACAGTGAGGTCGATGGAATCGACTATTCCCTTCCCCCAAAATTTCAGGCCTTGTGCCTTTAGTAGAAAGGTTTCCATGGTACCAGTAGTATGCACGCAATCATGAAATGATTATGCTATCTTTCGTACTTTCGTAATCTTCCAGTGACTTTCTCTATTTCCTGCCATTCATTGGAACCTATTGTTTTTACAACAAGGATCAAATTTTGGGTCATTTAATTTTTTACCCACGCAATAAAAGTACGACGTTATTTAAGCTGTAATCAATGGATTTGAGCAGGAAGAGGCCTCACGCAGTAGTCGGGTTCTTTTGACATTCACTTTTAGTTTTTATCTTTTACTTGTTTCAGTGGAGGGGCGCGTGGTCTAGTGGTTAGGGTGTCAGCACCATGATCGTAACGTTGTGGTTTCGATTCCTGGACCGGGCGACGCGCTGTGATGAGCAAAACTCTTCATTTCGTGTTGTTCCAGTCCACTCAGCTGGCAAAAATGAGTAACGCTGCGATGGACTGGCGCCCCCCCCCGTCCAGCTGGGGAACACATACGCCATTGAAACCGGGAAACCGGGCTCATGAGCCTGGGTATGGTTTAAAAGGGCGCTTTACTTTTTTTTATTTACTTGTTTCAGTCATTACACTGAGGCCATACTGGGGTACCGCCTGGAAGAACTTTAGTCGAATGAGTCGACCCCAGTATTTATTTTGTTTTTTGCTTTAAAAAAAAACTAGCACTTATTCTATCGGTCTATTTTGCAGAACCGCTAATTTACGGGGCCGTAAGCACACTAACACCGGCTGTCGAGTGGTGATGTAGGGGCAAACACTGACACAAAGATAAACACACACACAAATGTATAAATGTATATGTATCTTTGCATATATGTATGTGTGTGTGTGTGTGTGTGTGTGTGTGTGTGTGTGTGTGTGTGTGTGTGTGTGTGTGTGTGTGTGTGTGTGTGTGCGTGCGTGTGTGTATGCGACAGGCTTCTTTCAACTTCATTCAACCAAATCCACTCACAAGGCTTTGATCAGCCCGAGGCTAAAGTAGAAAACACTCGGCCAATGTGCCACGCAGTGAAACTAAACCAGAAACCAGAAAAGTAGACTGCTTACCATACAACCACACCCGCGCCTCTATGTGCATATGTAAACACCAAGATTACCCATACTGAACTAACATAATTTTGCAACATAATCTTAAAGGCTAACTTAAGTTGAAAAGTTTCATTTCTTTCTCTCACTTCTTCATATTTCCTTTCAAACAGAGTGTGATGGGTTGGCCGATTACCAAATTATCGATCAACGAAAGCATTTGGTAGGCACAGGTGTCGTTTCAAGCAAACTTTTGTACTGTTTTGTGTTCAGACAATTCGCAACCAGGGAGAGATAACCCTACTGCAAACGAAGTGTAATTTTTGATATTAGTTAAAAGTGCAAGTGTCTTACATTCATTTTTTTTTTTTATTAATTATTGGCAAACCATACTAATGGTTTCATCTAAAGTAAGAAAGAAAACTTTCTGAACAGATACATAAAATTCCAGGCTAAAGAATTCATTGTTTTTACTATATTACGAATCCCATTCCGCTGTCAAAGAATTAAACCTGAAGCGACATCACTATCCTAAACATTCTGAGTTTGATAAAGTTAAAAGAGAAATCAAAAAGCTTACTACTGAAATACTAAAGAAACAAATTTGGAGTCAGAGTAGGCTTTTACTAAAAGGCACGAATTTTCTTGGGAAAACGTGTAAACTCTAAACCAGCAGCATATATTTGTCAATTTTAGCCTTAACAAACACTGTTCTAGTTGTAACTCATTGGTTGCCACTACAGTGTCATCTATGAGTGGCGATTAGACGTTTATTCTTTCAGAGAAGGAACGAAATTATCGGGAATTATACAGCATGTACACATCTTTGTATGAGGTCAACTGGCGTAGTGAAACCAAAGAGCAGGGGCTGACCTAATGGGGGGAGGGGGGCACGTACCCCCTCAAGAAAAGAAGTGCGCTCTTCTTAATAATGTTATTACGCCCTTTTCTCCTGGAATTGTATTCCCTTCTGACCTTGTGCCATCCCTTCGAAAAATTCCTAGGACCGCACCTGAATAGAAACATATAAAGTTTCTTCTAAATTCTTAGTTGTTCATGAATCTAATATGACACTAACTAACGATAAAAATGAATATTCAACAAAATCTGTCTGTATTTTATTCTACTAAATTATTCATAACAACCTGTGACCTGGCGCCTCATATTTAATTCTATTTAAACAAATACTTATGTCTACAAATAAGAATCTTATCTCATATGACATATCCGTCAATTTACGTAACTTTCCATATGCTCTTCTTTGGTCTCACCAAACCACATGACCTCATACTGGCACTCCGTCGGTCACGGCGACGAGAGTTCCAGTTGATCTGATCTACGGAACAGCCTGCTCTTGAAGTTAAGAGGTAGTTGAGCACTCTGCAGACACGTATACCCTTAACCTACTCGTCATGGAGATTCTGCGTGCTACAGAGTGGGACAAGGCTGGCCTTTTGGAATGCAGGTACTACTCATATTTGCAACGTGAAATAAAATCTTTTGCTCAAGGACACATTCGACACCGATTTTCGAACCCATGATCTTACGATCATGAGCCGAATACCTGAACCGATTACCTTAACCATTAAGCCACGCCTCTTCACCAGTTGACCTCATACAAAGCAGTGTACAAGCCTTTTGACTTATTTTCATGGCTAATGTTGTCTATAATTCATTGAAACTCAACGCTGTAAGACGAAAACTAAGATGTTTAAACAAAAACAGCTGAGTGCCTGCTTCAAACGTGGTCAGTATTTTACCACTAAGGAATGTGATGCAACACAGTGGTGCGCAAGTTCTAAACTGAAACAAGATTATGTTTTTTTTTTTAACTAAATTGTCAATGTTGGACAGCGGGGAAGGAACTAAGCACGAAATTATAAATAGTTTCTACTAATATGAATTACTAACGTTTTTTCTCTTACGGTTATTGAAACATTTGTGCGCACCATTGTATGTTACTTGCCTTTCTAAGGCATTTTTCTCGCTTCTGAGTATAGACTTTATGTTAGCGGGTTAAATCTAGCAATTGATTTACAGGAAACTGTGGTGAAACGATCTTTTGCGAGTCCGGACAGCAAAACTCCAGTTTCGATAAAGATCCGCTGAATTTTACTTCTACTTGTTACTCCAAAGGGAATATCAACAATAACGTGCAGAACAGTCAGGTAGTCCAAGGCATTGGGTTATGGCAACGGTCTTCTGCTTTTAATTGTTGGGTTCATATTAGTTTTTGATTGGAATCTCAATCTGACTACAGCCATCGATAACTAACGATTTAGTGAGCAACCTTAAGTTAACGTTCATCACAAATTCACAGCTAAAGTTTCCGGAACTACGAATGTCAATGAACTTTTATAGAGAAGTCTGTAAACGATTGAGTCTTTGATAGACTTTTAACATAGAAAGTATACAGGCAAGTGTTGTAGAAAGGATAGAAAGGTTTACCAGTACTTCTGAGAATTTACAGACCTTTAATAAGTGTTCCTTTTATCCTTCAATTTTTAGCAAGTGATATCACCAACGGGAAAGACGATGGGTAAACTTTTCCCAGATACACCCAATTTGACTGCAGTGAAGCACATCTGCATAAAAAGAATTTTTTTTAGAGGTTGTTTGCTTCAGAATTTTAAATTCTTGTCTAACCCATTTGGTGGAGCCTACTGCATAATTTTCTACTTGAGGATCAGTGTCAAAAATAAGAGAATCTTTTATGAATATTTCCAGAGTATCGGCCTGATCTGCAGCTGAAGTAACGCCTTGAATTTTGTTTTCTGATTCTTGTACAGATGGAAAAAATTCCAGTCATGAATGAATAATTAATATATTGCTCTCAGCTGTAATAATTTTGGAGCTGCAGTCTAGCAGTGTAAGCTGAGATTCTAAAGAGATTTTATGTATCATCCAACAAAAATTCGTAGTCAGTCGTTCACAAATGGCGTGCTCTTAGTCAGTTTGCAAATGGCGTGCTTGTGCTATACTACAACTTTGCTGGACGATTGAATCAAAGACCTTCTTTTTAAACCGGTTATGGTGTCATCGTTGACGGTGCACCTAAAAATAATTTCAAAATTTTCTTTGGAAATGGAGTTTGCTAGGATTCGCTTGGATAGTAGTTACTCGTTCCTTCGAATGTAGCTTTACACCTGTCGTAACTTCTTTGTTCATTTGGTAAGGTAAGTCTTTGCTTGCATATATTGCTGTTATTGTTAAGTGTTACCAACATTTTGTGTGTCACTGTTAATCTACATAGATATATCGATATGTTTTTCTTTTGTTGAATCTTGTGTATTTGTGCAGTTTATAATTTTCGCTTTCATTTCTTTTCGGTTGGAAAAGCATGTTTTATTTATCATTATATTTTTTTATGGTAGAAGTTTCCGTTTATTGTTGTAGATCAATTCTATTGTTTAAAAATCTCCGATGAGAAAATACAAAATATCAAAAAGAAAACAAATACTTACCTCGTTTATTTTAGTTAAAAAGTAAAACCCATTTGTTACAAGGTCCCATTGTATTCTAAAGTTAAAGAGAAAAAAAATGTACTATTCACTTTGAGATAGGTAAAATATCCTTTTATAAGCCTAACGGAAACTAAGAAAAGGAATATTTTACCGCGAAAAGAAACAATATCTTACAATATACAAGTTATATTCAACAAATAAAATAATAATGACTTACATCAAGGTTTGCCTTCTTAAGGATGAGAAAATACTAACTAGGATAGGTAACTAACTTCTAAAACCGGGTGCGTATCACTTTCGACATCACTGGAATTGTGACCAATGTTACCATGGAGTCTAGGGTTTGTTTGTTTTTATTTTGTTTTGTGTTGCTTTATCTTCGCCGTCTGCCCTTTCCTCTTCTACTTCGCTTACTCAAGGAAAAAACCTTTCACATGGTACTTGCTTTCATAAGTATCGCTAAGGTGCACTGGAAGGTACTATGCCTTCAGAATTCAATGGAGCACCATCAGATTTAGAAAATACATTATTTACTTTATCTACATTTGATGGATATTTGTCCTCATCTTTGTTATTAACACAACTTTTCGGCTGATATACCCTCCAGCCTTCATCAGGTGTCTTGGGGAAATTTCGAACCTGGGTTTTCATTCCTAAGGTATTTTTCGATGCTATTATTATTATTATTATTATTATTATTATTATTATTATTATTATTATTATTATTATTATTATTATTATTCAGGTCACTGCCTGGAATCGAGCTTGTTACCAGCTCCAATATTCGAACCTGTAAGAAAGAACCTGTATTTTGTCATGGAGAAAATTTTTCGCTATAGACACATAGGTGTAGAGCGGCCCCTAACCATGACTTTCTCATGGGTTCGAATATGCCTGAAGCACATTTGAACTGGTGGCAAATTTGTATTTATACACACTATTGCTTAGCGCTCTCACCCTGTAACTCAGTGGATCCCAAACTTTTTAGGGCTGCCGCTCCTTTGACACCCAGTCCGCTTTCCTAGCGGCCTCACCCCAACTAACTATCACAAATATAGACCACCTTCTGAAACAAATTCAAAGCAACTGTATTTCACAAATAATACTTAACCTAATGAACCTATTATTTTGCTGTTTTTACACGAATCTCTACCCCATTATCGCCCCAATTTTTACATGAATCTCTACCCCATTATCACCCCACTTTTCTTGGAAATTTCCACGCCCCCCCCCCATTGGAAATTTCCACCGCCCCATGGGGAGTACCACCCACTTTGAGAACCAAGCACATAGAGAGTTCCGTTGGCCTTACCGCGTTGAATGGTGAGTACTCTCCACACAAGAGACAGTTAACTGTTGTCTTCACTGCAAATAAAAGTTCTTGGTATATTTTAGTATACACGAAAATGTGACCTTCCTCCTTGCAAATGTTTGAATAAAACCTACAGATAAAGAGACAAATGGTCTTGACCTAACATAATTTTTCCAATTCACATGCTTTTTTCCGCCTGAATCTGGCATTGTCCCGTTTCATCACCATCATCAACGTCGTCGTTGTCATCGAAGTCGTCGTCATCGAAGTCGTTGTCATCGAAGTCGTCGACATCGAAGTCGTCGTCATCAAAGTCGTCGTCATCGAAGTCGTCGTCATCGAAGTCGTTGTCATCGAAGTCGTCGTCATCAAAGTCGTCGTCATCGAAGTCGTCGTCATCAAAGTCGTCGTCATCGAAGTCGTTGTCATCGAAGTCGTCGACATCGAAGTCGTCGTCATCGAAGTCGTCGTCATCAAAGTCGTCGTCATCGAAGTCGTTGTCATCGAAGTCGTCGACATCGAAGTCGTCGTCATCGAAGTCGTCGTCATCGAAGTCGTTGTCATCGAAGTCGTCGACATCGAAGTCGTCGTCATCAAAGTCGTCGTCATCGAAGTCGTCGTCATCGAAGTCGTTGTCATCGAAGTCGTCGTCATCAAAGTCGTCGTCATCGAAGTCGTCGTCATCAAAGTCGTCGTGATCGAAGTCGTTGTCATCGAAGTCGTCGACATCGAAGTCGTCGTCATCGAAGTCGTCGTCATCGAAGTCGTCGTCATCGAAGTCGTCGACATCGAAGTCGTTGTCATCGAAGTCGTCGACATCGAAGTCGTTGTCATCGAAGTCGTCGACATCAAAGTCGTCGTCATCGAAGTCGTCGTCATCAAAGTCGTCGTCATCGAAGTCGTTGTCATCGAAGTCGTCGACATCGAAGTCGTCGTCATCGAAGTCGTCGTCATCGAAGTCGTTGTCATCGAAGTCGTCGACATCGAACTCGTCGTCATCAAAGTCGTCGTCATCGAAGTCGTCGTCATCGTCAATAGGACCGTGGCTACTCGGGAATGAAGTCAATAAAAGGAAGGCTACGTAAGTCCAATGAATTCTCCTCCCTTCAGTATATAACTGGTACCGTAGGAAAAATGAAAAGTAAACATCAAATATCAAGGGTTATCACGTATTTGCAGTTGTGATCTGTGTTCAACCATAACAATGGTGGGGATGGGTGTGGTGGTGGAAGTGGTGGTGCGGAGGTGGCGGAGGCGGAGAGGGAGGCAGTGGCAGCAGTGGCGGCGGTGGTGGTGGTGGTGGTATTACTGATGCTGGAGCTGGTATTGACCAAGATAAAAAAAAAACGGGTAAGCTTGAAAGAGACATTGCAAAAATATTATAATATTGATGTGAATGATGATGGCGTGGCTCCTGATGTCTACAACGGTTCGTTTCTTTTATCATCATCATCCTTATCATCACCTTCATCATCATCATCGTCGTCGTCATCATCATCGTTATCGTCATCATCATCGTTATCGTCATCATCATCACCACCATCTTCATCGTCGTCATCGTCGTCATCGTCGATGACAACATCGTTATCCTTATTATTACAATCATATCATCATCTTTCAAAAGTTGGTGAATAGGAAAAAGAAAAAGATTAAATATGATTTATAATTCATACGCTGCGTATTGGCTTTTTAAAGCAGAAATAAAGTCAAAGGATACAAACCGATTTTCGTTTGTTTTTTTTCACTCTTCTTTTCCAATGTCCGCGGTATTAGTTTTGTCTAAATATACGTGTACGCATATCTATGTAAGCGCATGTGTATGTGTGCATTAGTTTCTTTGTATATATATATATAAAACAGTTAGAAACAAAACTGGACAATTTTGGCTTCATATGTCATCCTCTCTGCATACGCACATAACCATATAAATACATACATATGTATAATAATGTATATGCATGTGCTTGTATATATATATATATATATATATATATATACGCACACATACATATATACACATTCACACACACCACACACACACACATATATATACATATATATATACATACACACACACACATATATACACACACAAATATGTATATATGTATGTGTATATAGTCATTCCATAAAAAAATAGCAATAGAAGTGAAATAAAACAAATAGATTCGTTTACGTGAATTATTCAGCACTATCGATCTGCGATAAATGTTAAAAACGGCCGCTTCAGAAATTTATTTTTATTCTACATGATGTCGGCAGAATTGCAGATATTTCTAAGAGTCTCTGTGCCTGATCAAAAGTGTTCTGTTTTTTGCATTTTTTTTTTCTTTTGTTGCTTGATTTTTTTTCTTCCGATTTTAATATAAGACTAGTTGTCAAGAATTTCATATGCGATTCGAAGATAGAGTTACTAGATGAAATTTCCGTTTTGTTTTTCTTTTTAAAACTTGATACTTTATAATTGCGAAAACAAAAAAACAAGGACCTCTGAGGCAACGATGCAATGGTGTGACAAAACCTTTCGGACAAGGTTGAGGTAGAAGACAAATTATTGTTGTTATATTCAAGCAATTATTTGCTGAAACAAGTGTGCTCGAGGTCACTTTGTGGAATTGTAAAATATCTAAAAATAGCAAAAACTGGATAAAGTCAAGGGAAATCAAAAAGAAAGTAATATTAACTGGACTAAATCAGATCTGAGAACCAAGGGAAGTAAACCCACCGCACCTCAGCTTACTAGAAAGATGGGAAAAGAAATTTATTTTGTTGGCACACTTCAGTTAATTTAGCATTTTGGACTACTATTACTACTACTACTACTATTATGACGACAACGACGACGACTGCTACTACTATTATTAAGACTACTGGTGTTATTACCACTATATAAGTGGTAGCAGTTAAACACCAGAAGTAAAATGAATGCAGTGAGAATAATAATACCACAGGCAAAAAATAGCTTGAAACTTTGAGGGAAGGAACAAATCGATTATATCGATGCCATTGTTTCACTGGCACTTAATTTATCGACCCGAAAGGATAAAAAACAAAGATAACCTCGGCGGAATTTGAACCAAGAACGAGAAAATGGACGAAATACGGTTAAGCATTTCGCCCAGCGTGCCAAAGATTTTGCCAATTCACCAGCTTAATAATAATAATAATAATAATAATAATAATAATAATAATAATAACAATAATAATAATAATAATAATAATAATAATAATAATAATAATAATAGTAGTAGTAGTAGTAGTAGTAGTAGTATGAAATGCGGTGGAAAAGGAAATAAAGGAAAACAAAACCTGTGGTGTCGAGCAACAACTTCAGTAACAATATCAACAACCACAAAAACAACACAAATAGCAAAAACTGCTGGAATAGTTAAAACTAAAAAAAAGTAACACAAAAATGACCTGACAATAACAATGGTTGCAAAATCTGCAACAATTCAAAAAAAAAAAAAACGGAACAAATAATGAAGATGCTGATGATGATAACAACATCACCGTCGACAAAACAAAATAAAACAATAACTGGCAAGCAAGAAAAATCACGCCAACAAAGAGCTGCCACAGCAGATACAACAATAAAACGTTAACGATAAGAAAACCAGTAGGTTAATTTATTGGCCATTCAGTAAAAAATGTCGGTAATTCAATAGTTGTCCATGTTTGTTTTAAAAAATAATATTGAATTTATCATATTGACTTTTACATTAAAAGAAATGAACTTATGTTGTGGCTTTAGCTTCCGAGCGCCGTCTCTCTCTCTCTCGCTCTCCCTCTCTCTCTCACTTTTTTCCTTTCTCTCTCTGTCTTTCTTTCCCTCTCCGACTTTCTCCGACGCTGCTAATATAACATTATTACAGCCGAAAACATTTCAAGAAAGAAATAGACGCAACGGTGTATTCTTTACGCCTGATTCCATTATATAACCTTAGCCTTTTATAAACATTTTTTTCTCATTCTCTTCCCCGCCCCCACCAGCCTCTCTCTTTCCCTTTCTTTCTTTCTTTCTCCCATGCAAATACACACACAACACACACACGCACCTCTCGTTCTCTCCCTCTCGTGTTTTGTGAACATATGAATAATTATACGGGTTAATTGGAAGATGTTACAAAGGGACTGGCCTACGATTTTGTTTTTTTCAGCTGAACTTTGTCGCATGTCACGAGTTCATCATCAGAAGTTAAATATTTGAATTATTCTGATTGCTTTTTACCAACTATTTACTACGCACTAAACATTGGAAACTTTCCAATGGTTGTTGTGTGAGGAGTAGGTGAGATCGCTTGACCTCCGCCTTCTCCTCCTCCTTTTCTCCTTCTTCAATCTCTGTTTCCAAACTCACTCACACACACTCACACACACATGCATAAATATTTGCATATGTATGTATGTATATGCATTCACATATGTATATATATATATATGCATTATACATATATATGTGTGCGTGCGTGTATGTGTGTGTGTGTGTGTGTGTGTGTGTGTGTGTGTGTGTATGTGTGTGTATTTGTATTTATAGGTATACATTTATACATTAAAAATATACATTTATATACGTATACATACACACACACCTACGTATGTATGTATTTATGTATGTATGTATGTATGTATGTACACACTAACATGCGCACACACCACGCAATTTAATACAATACAAATGTACAGGAAAAATATAAGGCGGAACAAAATTATTTGTCTTTATTCCAAGCATTTAAATTTATATTCAATCAAAAATCTTCTCCCATTCACAAACTAATTAGTTAACATATATATTTTTTATCTCTTACTTGTTTCAGTCATTAGACTGCGGCCATGCAGGAGCAGCGCCTTGAAGAGTGTTTAGTCGAATGAATCGACCCCAGTACTTATCTAATTTTTTGAAATCCTGTTACTTTTGCCGAACTGCTAGGTTACGTGGGCGTAATCACACCGGTTACCTAGGGGTGGTTGGAGCAAACACTGACACATCTACACACACACACACACACACACAAACACTCACACATACACGATGGGCTTCTTCCAATTTCCATCTAGCAAATCCAGTCACAATGTCTTGGTCGGCCGGAGGCTATAGGAGAAGACATTTGGCCAAGTTGCCACGCAGTGGGACTGAACCCGGAACTATTTGGTTGAGAAGCAATCTTCTTACCATATAGCCATGCCTGCGCGTGCATAAACAAGTGCAAGTATGACCAATATGAGTAAAGGTAACTCAGAAAAGAGCTGAGCATTTTAAATACTCCTATGGTAGTCTCTGTGTAATGCAGTGAGTTTTGACGGTATGAGATTTTTATCCGAGCGGCCCTTTGGTAAGAATCTTGTCTTGTATTTGCAATATTCCGTGTTAAAACATCTTTCGTTATGTGAGAGTATGGATCATTATGCATTCATGTCTATAACTGGATTAACGTGTTAATATTTGATTTTCAATGGCTCAGCGAGCCTTGCTTTGTAAGTCACTGGTTAACTGCACCAATTATAGTTATCCTAGTTTAAGTGACGCATTTAAGGACCTTTTATCTGAACCTCTCTCTCTCTCTCTTCCTCTCTCTCTCTTCCTCTCTCTCTCTTCCTCTCTCTCTCTCTCTTCCTCTCTCTCTTTCTGATGTTAACTTCAACTTGTGAGTTTTACATTCTCTCCCTTCAATTTCATTATTACTATTTCATTTGCCACTAAAACATTGTCATTAACACAAAGACATTCACTGTTTGAAATCTATCATACTTTGAAATATGCTTAACGGTGTTGAAAATGTATTAAAAGAATAATTTGTATTTGAACCAAATACATTAGAGTCACCATTCTTGATTTTCAAGATCGTTACTCTAGCCCAATGGTTCTCAACCATTATTTATCTATGAACCCCTACAGTTGCTGTTTTATTCTGGCGAATCCCAGCATAGCTATTCTGTGTTTAAAAACTAGTTTTATAGAGACTTCACTCAAAATTCCTATTCCGTTTTTCACACATTAAGTTGTGTAGGTTGAACTATGTAAAATGTTAGAGAAAGAAATTTAGTTATTTCTTGCAATACATACCAATACATACATCTAAAGTAATAAAAAAAAAATTAGGGGCTCTTCAGATACTATTGTGGATACCTAATTACATATTTTGTTGCGTGAAACCCCCAAAAATCTTATATGGTCCCTGGTTGAGAACCACTGCTCAAGCCGATTTAATGTTTCCTGAATGTAATTATACGATATTGTAGATTCTATCAAAGAAGGCATGTTGCCGTTATAATACTAGAAGTAATAATCCAGTATGCTTATTTATCAACCTGTAATACATATTTATGAGGCAGCATGAAATTTGCTTCTTTTTATTACTGAGCTTTTAAAGTAATGTAGAGTTTCATGAGATAAGTCTAAATATAATTCCATATGTGTATCTAAAAATTGTAGTTCTTTATTATCTCATTGTATGTAACTACATTTATAGACAATGTAATAACGGAACAAATGTCTTAGTTGTTTAACTGTTTCCAAAAAGTCTGTAAATCAGAAAATATCAGTCGTGTATATGACGCTGATGTCTTTGTTTCTTTTGTTGTTGAATGTGCATGTGGCGAATGTTAGCGAATGGTGGCGAATAGTGGCGAATGGTGACGAATAAGAGCGAACGGTGGAGAATGAATATGCATTGGTCACAGAGATCAACTTTTAGATATTGTATGGAAATATTTCCTCGGTCGCTCGCTCTTTCACTTTTATATATGATTAAAATACAAAATATCTTAATGAAATCCTCTCAGCAGGTAAATCAGCCTCAACCAACTTCATAAAACAAATTGATTGTAAAGTAACGTGATGTATTTTAGAGTGTGACTCATTGGTAAAAGCTTGCTTTCCAATCACATGGTTCTGGGTTCAGTCCTGTTACGTGGTACCTTGGGCAAGCATCTTCTACTATAGCTTTGGGCCGACCAATCCTTCTGAGTGGATTTGGTAGACGGAAACCGAAAGAAGCTCGTCATATATTTATATATGTGTGCTGTGTGCGTGCGTGAATCTGTGTCTGTTTTTGTGTCTGTGTTTGTCTTCCACTACCACTTGACAAGCGGTGTTTGTGTGTTCACGTCTCTTTAATTTTGCGGCTTGGTTAAAGAGACCAGTGGAATAAGTTATCAGGCTTAAAAATAAATACTAAGGCCGATTCGTTCAACTGAAATTCTTCAAAAAGGTGCACCAGCATGGCTGCAGTCTAACGACTGAAACAAGTAATCGATTAAGAATTAAAAGATAAAAATTGGGAGATTGAGAAAATACCTCCATCAGTATTTAAATGTTCCTCTATCTCACCTTTATGCATTCATTTGCCATGTTCAACCTCTCTATAAAAAGAAACAAGGATATCGTCTAATGAACCTGAACGATACACTAGGTTTCGTAGATCTCCACTGATCAATAAGACACACACACGCATATATATATATATACATATATATACGACGGGCTTGTTTCAGTTTACCAAATCCACTTACAAGCGTATGGCTGGCCCGAGGCTGAAGCAGAAGATACATGCCCAAGGTGCCATGCAGGGGGACTGAACCCAGAAGCATGTGGTTGGGATGCAAGCTTCTTACCACACAGCCACTTCATAAACTTTCTTCTATTTCAGTATATCTTAACAACTCTGTCATATCACAATCACTCTAAAATACTTTCTCTCACTCTAACTTTTATTTTTTTTTTTTTACGCTTCCTCTTTTTATATTTATTTCATGTCTTTTAAACTGTTAACTAACAAAAAACTGATGAGGGTGATGGCTAGATATATAAAAAGAAACTGAAGTGCTTATCTCAGTAAATACGATGCGTTTAAAGCAGTGCTTTGTCTGAAAATATTTGAAAGCAATTACTTGACTCTTATGGGTAAAGAATTTAATACTTAAGTTTGAATTTTGATTGAATTTCAAATGTTGTTAAGGTCTGTACTGATCGAGTAAAGTCATAAATAAGTACTTCCTAGCCGTCAACACTACATCCGGGGCTTGGTTATTCAATGTGTCATTCTTTTTGTTTTTTCACTAAGACAATGGGATGTGCCTTGAGAGAGGTGTAGCTGTCATTTGTAGAACATCAAGTCATAACGTATAGAATTTCACATTGTTTTTAATCTGCAGCTCCAGTGAATGAGTAAGAAGTGAAACACCATGTAAATAAGTATCGGAAAGACGAGAGAAGGTTTTGATACGCAGAGAAGTGTTTGGTGAGTAGAGAAGGGTTCGATAATAGAGAAAATAAGAAGCAACTAAATTCAATGGCGTTTAATGGTGATATAAAGTAGGTTTATATATATATATAAAGACCCCTCTTTGGTCATGAATGACCAAGGAATTGCACCTAAAATGTTACCCTCCGAAGCACAAGTCTGGACAAGTTTGTTTATGGAAGACCAGCAGTCGCCCAAGCATACCAACCGCCCTTATCTATGCCACCGATGTTACCAAAGGGAAAGGCAAAGGCCGACACCAGTGACAACGCAACTCAGTTCTACAGCTGAGTGAACTGGAGCAACGTGAAATAAACTATGTTGTTCGGTCCGGGAATCGAAGTCACTATCTCATGATTGTGAACCCGACGCTCTAACCACTGAGCCATGCGCCTTCAGGAAGCAAATTTAGCTCAGTAATATTTATATGTGATTGTAATAATTTTTTTTTTCTTTTAGAATACAGCACATTTTTGGTGGATCGTGTAAGAGTCGGCAACATCTCATAGCTGAACTAGATTTTCGTTCTGAAGTAAATAAGCGTGATTTCCTGTAGGAACATTAATTTCTTTTGCTAATGAGGTTTTGCTGTGTGGTTGACGTTCGTGAAATTTAAAACGTTCAGTTTCTTGTAATCTAGCTCTTTCCCTTTCTTACTTTTCTTCTGTAATATGAAGATTTGTAAATACAAATGATTAACAAAAACTGTTAGTAACATACACACACACACACACACACACACACACACACACATACAAGTGGCTTTCTGTTTTCCTATGTGTTCGTTCCGTTGTCTGTAGTTCATTGTTCTAACTTCCTGTACCCTGATATGCATCTATACACACATGTAGATGAAAGTATATACATATATGTGTGTATACATGCATATATATTTTTTGTATTATATATATATATATATATATATATATATATATATATATATATATATATATATATATATATATATATATATATATATATATATATATATAGTTGAAATTTAATTTATAGAAAAACAAAAAGTAGCCGAAGATAGGTATATGAACAACAAGCAAGTTTGACGCTCGAGAAAAAGGAAAAAAGTCTTTTACGCTTTGAGCCTATATACTCTTCAACAGAAAGGGATAGAGAAAAATAAGCAGAGACAGAAAAATAACTTGTAGATTTCAGCGGTCCAAACAAAATTAATAATAAGAGTTACCACGAAGTTGCATAGCATCACCATTAATTCTTTAATTTATATACCGCCTTACAATGACCAATAGATAAAACCGGTGCAGTTTCTTCAGAGTCTCTATTTGATATCCTTCGATACGGCCTTTAAAGATTTTCGTTTATCTACGCTGTGTTGTATAATGTAGACTGGTCTGTTAAGTTAGATGCAAACAATCTCCATTTCAAATTCTTATTGGATAATCCCACATATATATAAACTGGCGCTCCATCAGTTGCGAAGACGAGGGTTCCAGTTGATTCGATTGGATCAACTGGAAGAGTTTGCTCGTACAAGTGGCTGAGCACTCTACAGACGCGCGTACCCTTAAACTAGTTCTCAGGGAGATTCAGTCTGACACACAATATGACAAGGCCGTGCCTTTGAATTACAATTCATTTTTCCAAACTTAGTGAACTGGAGCAACGTGGAATAAAGTGCCTTGCACAAAAACACAACACTCCGCCGGTAATCGAACTCACAACCTCGTAATCATGAGCCGATTACCCTAACCACTAAGCCACGTTCCTTCATATATATATATATATATATATATATATATATATATATATATATATATATATATATATATATATATATATATATATATATATATATATATATATATATATATATATATATATATATATATATATATATATATATATATATATATATATATAAATATATATATATATATATATATATATATATATATATATATATATATATATATATATATATATATATATATATATATATATATATATATATATATATATATATATATATATATATATATATATATAGCAATAAGAAAATAAGAAAATATATTTATGCACATGTACGTGTATATGTATGTATATATATACTCATACTTAATTCATTTGACCGGTTAATGGTTGTCCAACCGTAACTAAGCCAAGACAGTTTAAAACAATAGATGACCAATTAGATGAGGGGACTGAACAGCAAAAATTACCCCTCCCCACTACCAGCAGGATTCTAACTTCTCCATAAGCAAAAAAAATAACGGAGTATCTTATCACAGGTTATAGAAGTCTGGACATTATTATAACAATTCTCACGAAATTTTTTTTATATATAAATTCCTCCATCACAAACAGGACTAGCACGTTCATACCTCACAGGTTTCGGATATAAATATATAAACATATATAGGTCTGAACATCTTGCTGGAAATATAGTGATAAGAACCAATGCACCAGTCCTCCTTTCCAAACGCATCTAAAGCGAACATGTATGTACGGGAATGCTTATATATACATATGTGTATGTATATATGTTTGGGTATATATATGTGTATGTATATGTCTATGTATATATATATGTGTCCTCCTCATGTATAATAACAATAACAATTGACTCATTGGTGTGCATGTATAGACGTTTATGTATGTACATTTAAATGTACATATATGTATTCATGTATTTATGTTTATTTATTTCTGTATATCTATATATATTAAAGTATGCATACATATGCATATATATGTGAGTTTTTATGATTTTTTTATATGTTTGTTATGTTTATATTTGGTTATTGTAAATTAACTTCATGAACTTTGTAAATCTCTGAAGAGACCTAGAGAATCATGCATGTACCTCTATTTCATCCATTTCATCTATCAATTACTCCAGCTTACTGGAGTTATATAGATAGAATGAGGCACGTTACACCTAGGCTGAAACAGCTGTAAGACATTGTCCCTTCTCCGGTCACTAGATGTCCTTTTTAATTTTTAATTACTGATATGACAAAATGTCATGTGTCTTTGTATATTGTTTTTATTGTCCTCTTAGTTGAAAAATAAACAGGTAAATTGACATAATATAATGACTGCAAGTTGATGAGTACCACATATTCCCCTCCATTTTCTTATTGCTATATAAATTAAGGGTAAAATTTCCTTTTACCCGCACCCATTTATTGCACTTGGTAAAAACACTAGTGTAATAATAATTGGGTATCCTTCCGGCAGTATATTGGATAGATATTATCCCTTAGTGGATTGGATTCACAACCCCTAACTTTCTTGGAGTATATATATATATATATATATATATATATATATATATATATATATATATATATATATATATATATATATATATATATATATATATATATATATATATACAGATCAACAGATACACACGCATTCACACACACAATTGTCTTAGAAATGCGATCAAGATAAACGTATCGAACATATTAAAGTTTTATCCTTGAATTTTTATTTTTCCTAATATTGGACTGCAGCTATGCTACGGGCACTGCATTGAAATGTTTAGTGGAATGAATCGATCCCATTACTTATTAAGTTTGCTATTTATTCTGTTGCTTTTGTTTTCTTTTCCTGTCGAACTTCTTATTTACAGGGACATAAACAAACTAACGTCAGTTCTCAAGCGGTGTGAAGACAAACGCACACGTTATCTCCACTGATAAGGTTGTTATTGTTTGGTCTGCGTTTTGCAGCTTGTCGGGGGTGGTTCATTTCCGGTTTGTATCTGGGACGGATGTAATTTTGTCTTCTGACCAGCCGGTCGTGTCTTTTTGTGTACGTCCGTGTCTCGGAGCACTGCTGTCACCCCTGAATGTTTCTTGGTTGTTTTGTGTTGCTGTCAGCGTCGCTTTGTATCGGTGTGCCCAATTTTGCTGCTTCTGTGGTGGTGAACCGACAGAGTTTTTGTAAGCTAATTTAAATATATTTAGTTGTCTTCTTATGTTAACCTGAGATATATACTTATAATAATATATCGGTAATTGTATATCCATGGGTGAAAGTGCTTCAGTCTATTCAAGGTAATATTTTGTAGTTAATTACCTATGTGCAATTTATAATGTTCAAGTATTAAATTTCAGTATATTCAACATTTTATCTCATTTAGTACTTTCGCCCAGTCATGATAAACATGTTAAATGTATTTATTTTGTAGTAAAACCTTTTGTTACAAGAAAGTTCTATATCAGGAAAAATGCATCAGAATGCTCCATAAAATGTCAGTATCAGAAAAATGTATCAGAATACCCCAGAAAAATGGCGGTTAATTTATTTATGAAATATATCAGATTACATTATGTTTCGTAGTATGTGAATATCAAAGGGGGGGGGGTGATGTTTATACCTGTCAGAATATTTTATTATTATCAGAATATCATCATATCAGAAAACAAATAGCAGAAACCCTGTTCAAATAATCTTGTATTTAAGTTTTTTTTTGTATTATTTCTTATTTTTTGTAGTCTACCGTACACTTGCCGTACACTTATATGTATGTGGCCCACGTACACATCGTAACGTATCAGTAGACAATAAATGGCTTCAAAGTTTAGACCATTGTTCATCTTTATTGTCACTGTAGTGATTGTGGCCCCAACCGCCTAGATTTCTAAGCGAAGCAGCAGCAAAATGTGTGTGTATATTTATGATGAGATTTGAAAGTTTCTGCCTACCAAATCCATTCGCAAGGCAGTGGTCGGTCCGAGACTTTGTAGAAGAAATTTTCCGAAGGTATTGTGCAGTGGAACTGAACCGGAAACCACGTGATTACAAAGCAAGCTTTTTTTTCCACATAGCCATGTTTTTTTTTTTCATATGCATTAAGTTAAGGATTGACTTGATGCATATAGATAAAGATGGCTGTGGAGATAAGTATCACAGAAAACCATGGATTTGGTTTGGATATGAATCATCGTTTTTCAAAAATATGTGTGTATAAGACCCTGTCTCTGCTTGTGTGAAAAAATAGATAGATAGAGATTACCACTCCTCTCAAACCCACATACCCAAGGAAGATTTTGACCCAATGGAGACTATATAAAGGCAGGTCTAACTTCAGTGCATCGCACATCGACGATAGCTTAATTGGCCAAAACTTCAAAGTCACTTTCAATGATATTCTTATTTAAGAATAATAAATTTGCACTCTACAAAAGTATAGAGTAACCCATCAGATTAACGTAATTCTTTTTATCATAACTGAACATAAATAGAAACACACACGCACACATAAGCATACATGTTTGTATTTATACATGTATGTATAAGTGTATGCGTGAGGTATATTTATATTCTATCGTATCAGCTCATTGAAATTATAATATTCTATTCTCAGCAGGAAGAGGGAGGACTTTTTCTGAGACTCAGTGCAGAATAACCAAACAGTATCCCTCTGCATTGATTTTATTCATCATGAAAGATTCATCAATATACAATAGACTCAGTTTTTTCCTTCTTCTTCTTCTTCGTAGTCACATAAAATTATTCTCCTTGTGACAATAAGTCAACTGGCTAGAATTATGCTATCGATTTCAGACCACTGTTTAAAAACTTTCAATTTGGAATACTTATTTATATGCACTGACGTGGAAGTGAGGGATCGCTTGCAAACTTAATTTGTCATTCCATTCTGAGAAATTTCTAAATTTATAAGAAGCTTGCTAGTTCACTCTTTGTTTATGGTTCACTTATATGCACGTTTTCCCTTCATGTCTTTAACTCCTTGACAGAGAAGAGCCTGATATCTACCTATCTATCTATCTATCTATCTATCTATCTCTCTCTCTATATATATATATAAACAATATATGAGTATATGCATATATATGTACATGTATGTATATACGTTCATCTACATGTACATATAGATACATAACATATAACATATATATATATATATATTCACATATGCATATGTATGTATATACACATATAATTCTTTAACAAAAATAGTGTTGACTGTGACTTCGAAGTTTCGGCCTCGTTATCCTTCATTGGATAATTTGTTAAATGCTAAGCAGATCAAAACCACGAAGTCACTGTCAACGCTAATTCTTGTTAAAAGCTAATGAATCTGAACTCTGCAAAATGTATTGAGTAATCCTTCAGTTTAATGTAAAATTGTCGTTCTAATTCGGCATAAAAATAAATTGCATGTATGTATGTATGTATAACTTACATGGCCAACTTTATTGTTGGCACTCCGTCGCTTACGACGTCGAGGGTTCTAGTTGATTCGATCAACGGAACAACAACTTGCTCGTGAAATTAACGTGCAAGTGGCTGAGCACTCCACAGACACGTGTACCCTTAACGTAGTTCTCGGGGATATTCAGCGTGACACAGTGTGACAAAGCTGACCCTATGAATTACAGGCACAACAGTAACAGGAAGTAAGAGTGAGAGAAAGTTGTGGCGGAAGAGTACAGCAGGGTTCGCCACCATCCCCCGCCCGAGCCTCGTGGAGCTTTAGGTGTTTTCGCTCAATAAACACTCACAACGCCCGGTCTGGGAATCGAAACCGCAATCCTATGACCGCGAGTCCGCTGCCCTAACCACTGGGCCATTGCGCCTCCACACATGGCCAACTAACGTTTAGATAACCCTGAAGAGAAAAGTTGTTTCCGCCAGCATGGCCGTAGTCATATGATTGAAACTAGTAAAAGAATACGGTTTCATTACGCCAACATAAATATGTCAAGATTGCCAACATGCTCGACAAATGCGTTTTTCTTGCAGTAAATGCAGCATGAAGCTAGACTAGGCGTTTACTGCCGTTGCTGTTACAAAAACAAAGAGGGAACTTCACGATTTTATTGCAACATATTACTTGCCGAAAAGGACAAGTAGATGCGAAGTTTGGAAGAGCACGGACTATCTTTTTTTCTTTCTTTTTGGTCTTTTAAACAGGAATGTATTGGTTTTCATAGATTTGCTTTACTAAGTGCCGAGCCGCAATCCCACCGAGTTGTTATTGACCACGTCGACTTCCACGATACCTACAATTACGATAGTGATATCCATCACGTACGCACGCTTATATGAACGTCTCCTGTCAGGGTTTGAGCCGGATTCACCTCAATGCGTCTATCTTCCCAAGTAATGGCTCAAGAGGTGTAATGTACAGGAACAATGAGAGGAGATTCTCCATGGACGAATGATGTGATTGGAAACTTATTAGATAGGTGCCTATTTATTCTGACCATCCAATAGTTACCGCTGTACATCAAAGCGAACCAAACTCTGAGAATAGAATAGAATCTAAACTGGCTGCACTGTGGACCTCTGTCAAGTTCTAATAGTTTTCCTCATCGAAGTCTATGATTTGATCAAATAGATCAGAGACTCACGGAAGCCAGGTTTATTATATTTTTGTACGGGGCATCGTATGCAGTTTGTTGTCAATACATCAACCAAAAGCCCCGTAGATATAAACACTCTTGATCACACAACTACCTACAATCGCCAACATTTTTGCAAACACTTTCGCTGAAATATTCGTTTCTACTCTAGGCACAAGGCCTGAAATTTTGTGGGAGGAGGGACAGTCGATTAGATCTATCTATGTTATTTCTTTATTGCCTACAAGGGGCTAAACAGAAAAGGGACAAACGAGGTCAGACAAAGGGATTAAGTTGATTGCATCAACCCCAGTGTATAACTGGTACTTAATTTATTGACACCGAAAGGATGACAGGCAAAGTCGACTTCGGCGGAATTTGAACTCGGAACGTAAAGACAGACGAAATACAGCTAAGCATTTCGCCCGGTGTGCTAACGTTTCTGCCAGCTCACCGCCTTACCTTCGCTTAAATATTAAATTCTCTGTTCTAAGCCGAAGATTGTCAGTGAAACACGATTGTTCGTATCCTTCTTCTGTAGTACTATCTCTGCTCGGTGTGTTTCCAGTGGTGGCAAACGTCAGACATAAACGTTGAAGTTTGATGCTCAATGAATTCTTGATTCAAAAGGTTATTAATTACAGATTTTACTAAAAGTTTTTCTTCTACTCTGGTCATGTTTTGAATCAGTTCTTAGAATTTCTCTCAGGCCGATCATCATATTTATCTGACACGTCATTGAAGGAATCTAAACAATAAATAAACTTTCTGAAAATACTTCAAAGTTACGTGTCACGGTAAATTATTGGTTTCAAATTTCGGCACAAGGCCAGCAAGTTCAAGGATAAGTCGATTTCATCAACCCCAGTGTTCAAAAGGATGAAAGGCAAAGTCGACTTCGCTGGAATTTGAACTCAGAACGTAAAGATGAACGAACTACTGCGAACTCGACGTGACTTTGCTGTCATGGAAAATCATTGAACAAACATTCATTTAATGGTAAGCTAACAGAAGTAAAAATATGAGAATATAGTTACATGTAAAAGCCGTTGTCACTTATTTTTATGAGATGTTTGTTCGTTTTGTTATGTTAAACAAACGAATGCCTAGCAATGAATGACTAGAATGTCTGTTCAATACAGTTGCTCTTTGCTAAATTTACTAACGCAAAAAAAAAAGCACGAGTGAAAGATTCTGTTTAAAAATTGTTTTCAAAGTAAAATTTGCATGTGATCAAGTGGAAATATAAATAGCGGATATAAACTTTGGCACAAGGCCAGCAATTTCGGGGAGGGGTTAAGTTGATTACATCGACTCCAGTTTTTAATTGGTACTTACTTTATCGATCTTGGAAGGATGAAAGGTAAAAATGACTGCCGAAGAGTTTGAACTCTGAATGCAAAGACGGACGAAATGCCACTAAGCATTTTGTCCGGTGCAGTAACATTTCTGCCACCTCGTCGTTTTAGTAGAAATATAACGGTTTCAAATTAAAACACAAGACCGGAAATTTCGGGGGAGTGGATAAGTCAGTTACATCGATCCTAGTGATCAACTGGTACTTATTTTATCAATCCCGAAAGGATGAAAGGTAAAGTCGATCTCGGCACAAATTCAAGTGAAAATATAAATATAGGCGCAAGAGTGGCTGTGTGGTAAGTAGCTTGCTTACCAACCACATGGTTCCGGGTTCATTCCCACTGCGTGGCACCTTGGGCAAGTGTCTTCTACTATAGCCTCGGGCCGACCAAAACCTTGTGAGTGGATTTGGTAGACGGAAACTGAAAGAAGCCCGTCGTATATATGTATATATATATGTGTGTCTGTGTTTGTCCCCCCAACTTCGCTTGACAACTGATGCTGGTGTGTTTACGTTCCCGTAACTTAGCGGTTCGGCAAAAGAGACCGATAGAATAAGTACCAGGCTTACAAAGAATAAATTCTGGGGTCGATTTGCTCGACTAAAGGCGGTGCTCCAGCATGGCCGCAGTCAAATGACTTAAACAAGTAAAAGTGTAAAAAGAGAGAGAGTAAGAGTATTATAAATCACCTCAAAAATATGGATAAAATCAAATATGAAGAAGTTACAGAAAATATTATCAAAAGATAGAAAAGTAAAATTGTAATATTTCCACTGAAGAATCAGGCGTATTGAGACAAGAGTTTTGTATTTCAATGGTAAACGCTAAAGTACGAGCAGACAAAGGAATTAGATGTTTGGGATCTTTTTTTGTTTGACTGACAATTTTCAGTTTCTTCAGTTTTTGTTCCAACTGATTTCATGTTTGAAATGTTGACGTAGCTTTGTATGGTAATCATTGACATGAAATTCATTTTCGCTGTAAATCAATCAATAAATAATTAATAGCTTTTAAAGTTTGCAAATGTTTGGTAATTTTAACCAATCGAAAGCAACAAGCTGTTACCAATCTGCTTACCCACGTGGTCGTTTTGCGCTTATTACATGCTTAAAATACATGAGGTATGAGGTGTTTGTGGGATGTGCTAAAAATAATAACTAAAAAGACCTTAAATCACGCACCTTTTGGTTTGGAGGGGCTGCATATTCTTATGAATTCCCGTATGTAGAATACAAATTCGCAAAAATTTTCTGAAAATTCTAAAAAATAAAAACTGTTATCAGGGTTATATGGCATGCATAAAGCAGAATCTCACCAATTGACAAAACGTGTAGTCACGCACAAAATGACAGCTTCCAAATCTTATTTTCTGGCTGGGTAAAAATCATAACTTCTGTAGCTTTTTTTTAAGAAATCTTTTTGTAAAAAGCGAAATATCTCCTCAGATCAGCGTAGAAAATTACATCAATATACCAAATTTAAAAAAAATTTCACTAAACTTCAAAATTTCCACTGATGCAGCCAAACAGAAAAGATCCGATGGTTGTATTAGGGATTCTCAAGTAAAATTTAGGGAAAATAACTTTAAAAAGTAAACATTTCATAATTTCCCATAAAATATTATGCATGTTTTGAAAGGCAAAACTATTTGTATTTCAACAGTTCTTTTAGTAAAACTATTAAAGTACGAGTCAACAAAATATTCAAATTTTTCATCGAAATCTCCGAAGAGATTTCGATGAAAAATTTATCTGATCCTAAATGTAGGTTGAAATATCAATAATAATTACAAATTTATTTTTTACTTGTTTCAGTCATTAGACTGCGGCCATGCTGCTGATACTTAACTTATAGACCACGAAAGAAAAGGCAAAGTCGACCTCGGTGGAATTTGAACTCAGAACATAGCAGCAGACGAAATACTGCTAAGCATTTCGCCCTGCGCGCTAACCACTGTGCCAGCTCACTGCCTAAAATAATAATAATAATAACAACAACAATGGACATGTTGGGGCCATGCAGTGGCACCGCTTTGTAGAATGTTTAGGTATAATAAAAAAAATATTCAGACAAATACATAACAAAAACACCAGGACTTACACATATATATAACATACAGAAAATTGCACTACTGGGCACTGCACACATCCTACGCAAAACACTTTCAATACAGTAACCATAAGAGCATCACAGCAAACCACAGCACATACCCAAGGCACACAGAGCTGCGCTCGGTAGTGAAGTGAAAGCACGTTATAAAAATAAAACTACTGAATAATAATAATAATAATAATAATGATTTCAAGTTTTTGCTACAAGAGCAGCCTTGGAAAGGGGATTAAGTCGACTATCTACTGCCAATCATGGTGGGGAGGACGGGAAGTCCTCCTGCAAACTGCCGAACCACCTTCCTTCCTCAGTCCCGTTTTTCGTCGCTATTTTCAACGTTTACTTTTTTTACGAAGCAAATTTTCGAAGAAATTTGAAAATAAAAAGGTTTGTATCACCCACATAATGGGGCTTTGGTTAACAAACGTCATCCCCCACCCCCACCTCATCCCACCCCACTCCGAAGGCAGCTGGCTTGCAAAACGATTTAAACAACAAAATACAGTATAGAATCTTTCAAACAAGTGAATTAGTCATAAACTAGCCTCCAAAAACATACCGCCAGCTATGGCGATAACAACAACAACAACAACAACAATAATAATGATAATAATTCTTTCTACTATAGGCACAAGGCTTATAGTAGAAGGGGTACTCATTCCATAGATCCCGAACGATGAAAGGCAAAGTAGACCTCGGCGGAATTTGAAATCAGAACGCAGCGACGGGCGAAATACCGCTAAGTATTTCGTCCAGCGCGCTACCGATTCTGCCAGCTCGCCGCCTTAAATAAATAAATAAATAAATAAATAAAGATGATGATGATGATGATAATGATAATTCTTTCTACTATAGGCACAAAGACTGTACTTTGTGAGGGGTGGGGAGGGGACAGTCTATCATATCGACCCCAGTGCTCAACTGGTACTTATTTTATCGACGCCGAAAGTATGAAAAGCAAAGTCAACCTCGTCGGAACATAATGACGGACGAAATGCCGTCCCGCATTTTGCCCTGCGTGCTAACGATTCTGCCAGCTCACCGCCTTAATAATATTAATGATCTTTTCTATTATAAGCAAAAAGCTTGAAATTTTGTAGGGAAGGAGCTAGTGGATTACATCAACCCCAGTGCGTAGCTGGTACCTATTTTTTGGACCCCAAAAAGATGAACGGCAAAGTCGACCTCGGCGGAATTTGAACTCAGAACGTAAGGACCGACAAAATGCCGCGAAGCGTTCTGCCAGAGGTGCTAACGATTCTGCCAGCTTATCGCTATGTTATTGGTCGTAATGCTAAGAATAGTAATGGCTTCAAATTTTGTCAAAAGGGCAGAAATTTTGGAGAAGGGGTAAGTCGATTACATCGACCCTACTGTTCAACCAGTACGTATTTTTGTTGACCCCCAAACGATGAAAGCCAAAGTCGACCTCGGCAGAATTTGAACTCAGAATGTAAGCATTTCGTTCAGTGCGCTAACGATTCTGCCAACTCGCCTCCTTACTACTGGTTGTAATAATATTAATAATCCATTTCTACTCGAGGCACAAGGTCCGAAATTTTGGGGGAGGACACCAGTCAATTAGATTGACCACCAGTACGCAACTGGTACTTAATTTATCCACCCCGAAAGTATGAAAGGCAAAGTCGACCTCGGTGGAATTTGAACTCAGAACGTAAAGACAGACGAAATACCGCTATACATTTCGCCCGGCGTGCTAATGTTTCTGCCGGTTTGCTGCTTTTAATAACACTTTCTACTACAAGGCCTGAAATTTGGAGAAGGGGGATAATCGATTATATCGACCCCAGTGCGTGAATGGTACTTAATTTATCGACCCCGAAAGGATGAAAGGCAAAGTCGAATTTGAACTCAGAAAGTAGCGGAATTTGAACTCAGAACGTAGCGTCAGACAAAATACCGGTAAGCATTCCGCCCGAAGTGCTAACGCTTCTGCCAGCTCGCTGCCATTTTGGTGCCTTTGATAATGATTTCAAATTTCGGCACACGGCCAGCAAGTTTGGGGAAGGGGTAAGCCGATTACATCGATCCCAGTGTTCAATTTATACTATATTTTATCGTCTCCGATAAGATGAAAGGCAAATTCGACTCAGGTGGCATTTGAACTGAGAATGTGAAGACGGACGAAATGCCGCTAAGTATTTTGCCCGTCACGGTAACGATTCTGCCAGCTTGCGCTAACGATTCTGAGTAAAGCACAAGGCAAAAGACATAAGGCACAAGGTCAATTATTTCGAGGGGAGGGGTTGTCATTACCGTCGAATCAGTACTAGACTAGTTTTTTATTGTCTCGAACTTGGATGGATGAATGACCCTAAACATTAATTTTAAAATTCTTTACTCCTCATAGTAACAGAGTTCATGGACCCCCCTCCTATGTTGCTTTTTACTATTATTAATATACTACCAGTCTTGTTTAGATCAAGCAATGACTTTAGACTCACAATTTTAATGGTCTACATCATCGTCACTCTATCATTCAGTTCACTACTCTCTCGGCCTCTGCTTCTCTCTCTCTCTCTCTCTCTCTCTCTCTCTCTCTCTCTCTCACTTACTTTCTCTTTGCCTGGCTTTCTCTGCCTCTCACTTTGTCCGCCTCACTCTCTCTGTTTCTGTCTCTCTCTCTTTCTCTCTTAATATGTCTCACTCTTTCTCTATTTCGCTCCACGTATACACTCTTTATTTCACAGACACCTACACAGAAATACAACAATAAGTCATAAAATCAATATGACTGCTTCCATTGCTATTTTCAAGCCTCTGTTTACTATCAAATACCCATCGTTTTGGTGACATAGACGAATTTAGAATCCAGTCTAAATTTAACGACACCACGACGGGAGATCTGAAACATTTGTAAGACAGTAAAAGAGAGAAAAATAAAACACTGATGTTGCAGATATTGGTAACTAGTATGCCAAGTAGTCGTATCTTCAATATTGATATTACAATAACTCATATGACCAAGTCTTGCTACTATTCACAGCTTGTACGACTTTGGCTACACTCAGTGTTAAATATCAGAATTAGTCACATCACCAACACTGCTATCAACATCCTTTCTACTAAAGGCACAAGGCCTGAAATTTTATGGGAA
>NC_142937.1:63722211-63727211 GCF_046866305.1 Octopus bimaculoides | reverse complement strand
ATACAGAAAATTGCACTACTGGGCACTGCAAACATCGTACGCAAAACACTTTCAATACAGTAACCATAAGAGCATCACAGCAAATCACAGCACATACCCAAGGCGCACAGAGCTGCGCTCGGTAGTGAAGTGAAAGCACGTTATAAAAATAAAACTACTGAACAATAATAATAATAATAATAATAATAATAATAATAATAATAATAATAATAATAATAATAATAATAATAGTAATAACAATAATACACAAATGCACACAGAAAAAGAAAATAAGGCCAATAGGCCAGATATAGTTGTCAGAGATCATGAAGGGAAAAAATGCTTTCTAATTGATGTATCAATACCAGCAGATGACAACGTTTCCCTAAAAGAAATGGAGAAACTTTCAAAATACAAAGACCTGGAAATAGAGGTAACTCGAATGAGGAATCTAAAAACAGAAACAATTCCTATCATAGTAGGTGCCTTAGGTATAATAAAAAAAATACTCAGACAAATATATAACAAAAACACCAGGACTTACAAATATATATAACATACAGAAAATTGCACTACTGGGCACTGCAAACATCGTACGCAAAACACTTTCAATACAGTAACCATAAGAGCATCACAGCAAATCACAGCATATACCCAAGGCACACAGAGCTGCGCTCGGTAGTGAAGTGAAAGCACGCTATAAAAATAAAACTACTGAATAATAATGATAATAGACAGACAGACAAACAGCATATACTTTGAGAAAATATGTTGGATCAACTACAGATTGTCAAGCAAAACAGGGTAGCGTGTTTATGTGAGGATTTGCGTATACCCGAATGTGTTTTACTTTGTAGTTTTACTGTGTTTTGCCTCTCTGAGCACTTACGCATATTTATACTTATTCAGCAAATTAATTTCTAATCCTAATCCATGCCTCAAGAAGGATTAGTATTTTAAATCTGGTATAAAGGTCTACCTATTGTTATATACACTTATATACACCGTGTGTCTCTGTATGTGTGTATATATACATATTTGCCAATATTCCAGTATACACATACACTCACATATGCACACGGATGTATGTATATATATATGCATGTATGTACATTAATGTATATATATATATATATATATGCATGCATTATATATGCATGTATGCATGAAAATATATATATATATATGTGTGTATATATGCTAACATTTCTCTCTATCTATATTTGTGATGCATTTATATGTATATGTGCATGTATATATATGAATGTGATATAATAATCATACTTGTATACATACATACATACATACATACATATATATATATATACATACATACATACATATATACATATATATATATATATATATATATATATATATATATATATATATATATATATATATATATATATATATATATATATATATATATATATATATATATATATATATATATAGAATCCTCACTCACAAACACAAAGTTATATAGTTATATACAAATAGCAATAGAATATGTTGTCAGGAATAAGGAGAAAATCACTGCTTTTAGAAATGCTAATGCTTCTAATTTCGAGTTCCCTAAGGTTTCAAAATATAATTATTACTCCTCGGTGATATACGGATTCTGAAGCCACAATACTTCATGCTTTCTGAGTTCACAATTCTTGCAACACCAGTCGGTCAGTTGGTTTATGTCAAGTTTGTATTTTATGCTGAATCACCACAGTATTGCGGTTTGCAGTGACATATATATAGAGACACAAAACACTCTAATTTGCCAAATATTCGCCACAAACACACAGCTATATACAGAAATACGATGTACATACGTCAGACATGTTCAGATATGATGATGCCGGCGTATCTGTACATCTAAAATATAAATTACTGTAATATCTATGTGTTTAATTACACTTTTCACCACATTAGAAATGAAGTAATCTATTATGTTTATGTAAACATATTTAATCTTGTTTCTATGATAAGTGGTTCCAGTTAACGAGACCACGTCATCAGCAAACAATCTCGGCGTTTGCAGTTTCATTCAGACAGTTGTTATACTATTCTGATGAATATAGCAGATCTGAAGATAAACGAAATACGGTTTGGTTGAGTAGATAGGGCATATCTCATGCTCATCGCAACCACATTTGCTTTGAATTTAATCCGCGTACTTGGAATCCCTTCCACTGTAGCCTTGAGTCAACTCATATCCGGTGGATACACTGTGGTTTAGAGGGAGACAGATGGGTCCTCATATGTGCATATTCTCAGGCGGTAAACTTAATTCATTGCAAGCTTTAACTACACCATTTGGAGCTAGGCGTATTTCAGCTGAGTCCACTCTAGTTCCGGATCAGGTCACCACTCTAACAACGCCAACAAATTTTGATTCAGTTTTTTTTGTAATATATATATATATGTATATTAGTAAGGAGGTCTCTCCCCGTTTGTCGAGCAAAGCGCACAAATTAAAAAGCTAGAGGAGGCGTCTTCCTGGGGTTGAATAGCAGTATCGTTTGTTCTTGCAGAACACCCATGTTTAGGTTGCAATAACCATTATTTCGCAGTATAATAACTACTTTTGTCTCTAATAGAGATTTTTTTAATGAGCTAGTTTGTTAATACATACATACATATATATATATATATATGTATATATATATATATATATATATATATATATATATATATATATATATATATATATATATATATATATATATATATATATATATATATATATGTATATATATATATATATATATGTATATATATATATATATATATATATATATATATATATATATATATATATATATATATATATATATATATATATATATATATATATATATATATATATATATATGTAAAGTTAAATAGGTTAAATGTCATGATTAGCGAAAGCGAAACCGGTCGACAAACACAATACTCTTTAACTTAAAAATATATTAAAACTATGTAAACTGTGTGCATTTTACTTCTTATATATATATATATATATATATATATATTGCATTACAACTGACCACGTGGGGATAATCAAAATTCTCCTCCTCCCTTTTTCTTACTATAAATATATGTATATATTTCATGCGGTATTTAGTGCATGAGGGAACCATGGATAATTATCTATTTCATGAGGTATTGGTGCACACTAGAAACCCTTAACAGTACAACAACGAAGTTATACCTACCGAAATAGTCTTTCGTAATTTGCTCAACTGTCTAAAAATAGCAGCTCAATTTTTCTCACGTTTACATCCTACCGTCATAAAAAGTAGACATGTTGGACGATGTGCTGTCGGGTTTTCTGCTCATAGAAAATAAAGTTGCTATGGTCATAACTGGAACGCTTTTGTTTCCAGGCCTGACCGATTAGAGCTAGGCTGGGGTTAAACAATAGTCCCACACACCACCAACAACAACACCAAGAAAAAAAGAAATTTGATGGAATTGGCTACTGGTCGTCTATTCATGATCTTGCATCTGTTGATATCACCTTATTAAGATCGGTACATATGGTAACTCCAGCACTCCTGAACACCGTTGCTATCGGTATTGTTGCTATCGCTGTTGTTGTCGTCATCGATTTCGTTGGTGTTATAAGCCCTGTTATTTAATTCCAGGTCTCAGACGACATAGAACTGTTCCGTGTTCACATGTGATGTTTCTTCTAATCTAAAGTATTCATTTATTCATTCCTAATTTGCACGATACGACTGCTTAGCTGATGTTATTCATTTTTAGTTTAGTTTCTCATAAGATTCCATCTAAATGTCACCATAAAGCACATAAAGACTGTCTGGACTGATGTGAAGCCTCTTACACCTTATTTATCTCTCATATAAACTCTATGAACACTGACTGGTAAATTGGCACTGGTTGTCAGAATCATTCTTATTTTGTTGTCAATATAATGAATTTTCTCACTTGATCAATCAACTATCCCAGATGTTAATAATAATAATAATAATAATAATAATAATAATAATAATAATAATAATAATAATAATAATAATAATAATAATAATAATAGCAACAACAACAAAAGCACTGCTGCAAAAAGGAATTGTGGGGTATTGATTTGTGTTAGGATGAAAGTTACGATCTTTATAATTTTCTCAGTTTGGTGAAGAATTCGTTGGTTACTCATGCATTCGTTGCAATACTATTTTATAAATATATTTTCATTTCTGCTAAGGTATTTAATTATAGCATTTCTCTTCTACAAGATGGATGACAGAAAAGCCGTTGATAGTGTCATGCTTGTAAGTATACATACGCACATATATATGTGTGTGTGTGTGTGTCTGTGTATAATATATATAAATATGTATGAATATTATATATACATGTATATGCGAATGTGTATTATACATATGTGTATGGATAAGTAAATACATATATCCACACACGCACGTACGCACACACGCACGCACAGACACACACACACACACACATATAATGTATATATAATATATGTATAAATATCTATATACATTCCTATAAATATATACGCACACATATATATACATGTATTTCTAAATACTATTGTACTGTTGCTGATGTAATGATTGATGTACCTACCTTTTGAAACCCGGCTGTTTGTTATTTCAATGACTCTTATAGTTTAACTATAACAAAAAAGAGATAATTTGGACTTGCTTACAATTGTACATCAGTCATTTAATTAACAGTTCCCTATTTTCTAGTATATTTGATAAAGTCCCCTTAGCCCCTTTAGTCCTTTTAGTCACATTTGTTCTGTTGATATTATTAGATAATTAAAAAAAACAATCTAGTGCTGGGTATAATTATTTGGAGGATATTTGGCAGATGGTTTAGGAATTGTTTTAATGCATTTTTGCAGCCTTTCATGGAGCCACTTCAAATTGTTAATCGATTGACTGTTTATATATAATTATTGGATAATTATTGGCAGTACAATGCATTTCCTTAACTTAATCTGTGTACCCTTTTCCTTCTCTTTGAATGTCCTTAAAACCTTCTTGTAC
>NC_142937.1:63689711-63717211 GCF_046866305.1 Octopus bimaculoides | reverse complement strand
CTAGCATGGACACAGTCAAATCATTGGAACAAGTAGACGATAAAATATATATGTATACATATATGTAAACATATAGTACATACATACATACATACATACATACATACATACATACATACATACATACATACATATAATGTTCCTAATCTTAAGAACATCATATATGTTTTAGTGTATATTCATCTGTGATTACATTCAATAGGTATATTTGTAATTAATCACCAGATTTCGATGACAGTATTTACTGAACAAATAAATATATTGTACATGGTGATATCTGAGAGAAATTCATAACGCCTTGTTCAAGATATTATGATAAATGAGAATATAACGAATATCAGCATTAAAGTTATAAACGTTTAGTTTTTAGTGGCAATTCTAAATTCATATTACAATATATGTATACTTTTGCATGTAAAGGCTGGTGTGATCATTTGAAAGGAGTGTACAAGATGGTGGCGAGGCTTATATGTTAAATGAAAGAAGGTGGTTTTATCGTGGATAGATAGATAGATAGATAGATAGATAGATAGATAGATAGATAGATAGATAGATATTCTAAGTTTGGCAATATGAATACGATGAACATAATTGAAAATTACGATATTTAAATCTCATATTCTAACTCAGTACAGTCTAGATTATGTTATTAGATTCGGAAAATATTTAAGTATCATTTTCACCCCCTTTTAAATGCAGTATTTTTAATATTCTAGTGGCATGAATATCTGACTGAGTTACAGTTCATCTGTATAATTATATTAAAGTTGTGAAGTATCTGCTGTGTGTCGCTTGGAAATAGAAACAAATTTTCAAATTTACAAACTTGCAGGTTGGATCTATGATCATAGCAGACGTAACATAATAATAATTAAAATAATAATTCTTTCTACTATAGGCACAAGGCCTGAAATTTGGGGGAAGGAGACTAGTCGATTACATCGACCCAGTATTTCACTCTTACTTAATTTATCGACCCCGAAAGGATGAAGAGCAAAGTCGACCTCGGTGGAATATGAATTCAGAACGCAGCGACGGATGAAATACCGCTCAGCATTTTGTCCAGCGCGCTAACGATTCTGCTCAATAATATGGGATGGGCTTCTCAACCTGAAGAAAATCCTAACTGGGCCCCATCTGCTAGGTCATGTGTTTATTTTGATATGAGATCACCATGTCGCGCACATATGGTTGTGATGCATGTGCCTGGTGTACCCTTATCAGACGGGTAGTCATGATGGGTATATTGGGTTTCATGTATTTGTAGGACTAATTCTCGCTGCGCAAGACCAATGCCTGACCGCAAACTATAAAAGCAGAATAATGAAAACAGTCCCTAACGTCAAATGCACAATGTGTAACAAGCACAATGGGAAAATTGACCATATCATTCCTGGTTGTTCAATCATTGCAAACTTTGAATCCATATACAGACATGACCGAGTAAGTAGTTATATCCTCTGTGTAATAGGCCAACACTACAACATAAAACTAACAAGAACATTTGCCAAACAGGGTACATGACAACGACCAAGCCACAGTCATCTGTGATATGCCTGCTCCAACTGACAAAGGAATAAAAGATAATCGCAGACAAAATAATCGAGGGCTAAAAGAAAGAAAACATCTGCTTACTGATAAACATTGCAGTCACTTCAGACCAAAATATTGTGTCTAAAGAAGTGGAGAAATTGTCAAGACAAGGATTTCGAAATTGAAGTATTCAAGATATGGAGAATGAATGTGAAAATAATACCAGTAATAACTGGTGCCTTAGGTATCATAAAAAAATCATATGAATGAAAATGCAGAAGTTACACCGAGACCCTCAACACTGTACACTATCCAAAATTTAGCCCTGATAGGAACACCCCACGTCCTACGAAAGACAGTATCAGTTTAAT
Organism: Octopus bimaculoides; assembly: GCF_046866305.1. Lineage (NCBI taxonomy): Eukaryota > Metazoa > Mollusca > Cephalopoda > Octopoda > Octopodidae > Octopus > Octopus bimaculoides. The sequence goes on along the minus strand of NC_142937.1, from coordinate 63,715,307 downwards.
AGTTCAACCCAAAGAAAACAATCCACAAACAAAACACTCTGTATACATAAATATGCAAGTCGTTTATTACTGAATAAATGATGACGCAAAGAAATGCACGTCCTTACAAAGTTAGCCGTCGAACCTATATATTATTTTAAAGTATTGTGTGTTTCCTTGTACAATTTCCCCTTGAGAACATACCCAGAGCCCAACGATTGAGACAAGTAAAAGTGATACCCAACAGAAGAACACAACTCACATTACACACGCAAGACTACAACCGAATCTCATAGCAAAACAAACTGATGCACTACATTTTGTCCAGCGCAGTAACGGTTTTGTCAACTCACTACCTTCATTAATTAAATACTTATCAAATGCTCATAGGTACTCACGACTATAGAATATAGACAGAGAGTATATACTTAATGTATTTTTGGTAAAAGGGATAAGTACCATCTCTGCATAAAGTAGTAACAGAATAAACGCATTAATCGATGTCTACAACTGATAATCATTTCATCACGTTTTGTGAAGAAGGTGTGGATTACCACTCTTAAGGTTAGCAAGCGCTTCACGTATACATAACCAATATTTCTGTCTTGTACTCTGGTGAGAAATTGCTGAATTGATAACAGACCAATACAGTTTGCTCTTTGTCTTTTTCGACTCTAAGTTAAAAACATATTGCACCTCATTTGAGGTAGAAAATTGAAGGCGTTTATTATTGAATAAATGACGACGCAAGGAAATGCACGTCCTTACAAAGTTAGCTGTCAAACCTATATATTATTTAAAAGTGTTGTGTGTTTCCTTGTACATTTTCCTCTTGAGAATATACCCGGAGCCCAACGATTGAGACAAGTTAAAGTGATATAAGCCCCCTCCCCCCGATAATACTATTTAAAAATACATAAAAATGCATAGAATATGAAAAAGTTCGTGTAATGTGGTGAGATGGGTGACTCCTAGCATCTTGGCAAAACACTGAAAGAACACCAGATCATATCACGGCTCATAACACGCTTAATTTTACTATTCTGCGCAAACCCGCGCTACTTCTTTCGGTCTTCATAGTTTTTGAGGCTCAGTTAATTTTCAATAACTTGAATGATAATTTATTTTATATCACATAGTCTAACATGCTTAAAAACAAAACGAATATCGGCGGATAAAATCGAATTACACATAAAACATAATGGTACATTACATAAAAAGAACATAGACTACACATACGGCATTACAGATATATTGATCTTCTTCACTAGCAACAGTTGTAAGGTAATATTATTGCAATAAGTCCAATTAGAAGAGTTGATTAAATTGTCGATGCACCTTTATTACTATGACCATCTGAAGCATGAAAGGAACAAGCTGTCATCGAAGCGTCTAGAAAAACAAAGCTAAGAATAATAAGCACAAAGGCGAGCATCCAGACAAAAGGCGACAAAGGACTTGTACGCAAACTGGGTAACTTACTAGTAAATCAACTGGTTTTTATTAATAAACATACCGTCTGACTGTAGTAGGTCCCCACTGGGTATGAGATCAAAGCCAGAGAAATGAGCATAATACGTACATATGTATAGATAGAGAGAGATAGAGAAATAGAGATGTAGATATAAATACAAACACACATACATATATATATGTGTGTGTGTATATATATATGTGTGTGTATAATATACATATATATAATTCTCTCTCTCTCTATATATATATATCTATCTATCTCTCTCTCTCTCTCTCTCTCTCTCTCTATATATATATATATATATATATATATATATATATGTGTGTGTGTGTGTGTGTGTGTGTGTGTGTGTGTGTGTGTGTGTGTGTGTGTGTATACACATATGTGTCTGTATACATACATATATATATATATATATACAGACACATATGTGTATACACTCACACGCACACACACACACACACACACACACACACATATATATATATATATATATATATATATATATATATATATATATGCATATATATGCATACACATATGTGTCTGTATTTGTGTGTATATATTTGTGCATATGTATGTATGTATGTATGTATGTATATATATATAGGCTTGGCTGTGTAGTAATAAGCTTGCTTACCAACCACATGGTTCCAGGTTCAGTCCCACTGCGTGGCACCTTGGGCAAGTGTCTTCTCCTATAGCCTCTGACTGACCAAAGCTTTGTGAGTGGATTTGGTAGACGGAAACTGGAAGAATCTGTCATATACGAGTGTGTGTGTGTGTGTGTGTGTTTGTGTGTGTGTGTGTGTGTGTGTGTGTGTGTAAGCATGTATGTATTCGTGTCCGTGTGTTTTTGTTTGACAACCGATGGTGGTATATTTATGTACCCGTAGCTTAGCAGTCAGGCAAAAGAGACGGATAAAATAAGTACTAGGCTTACAAAGAATAAGTCCTGGGGGTGTGCGCTTTATTCGACTAAAATCCTTTAAGGCGGTACTCTAGCATGGTCGCGGTCAAATCACTGAAACGAACAAAAGAACATACACGCGCACGCGCGCACAGGGATACCTCAAATAATGTTGGTAATTTGTTCCAAGACATGCAACTTAAAATGACGTAACACGAACAAGCATTTCAAGAAATTCATTAGCTTATATTTGTTTTAATAAAGATTTGTACATATTTTGAAATGAATTTCATTTGATTTCTTCTACCATTTCAATTTCAAAGGTCTTTTTTGTTTTTATTTTTCAAATTTTATACTTTTAAACACGCTCACCGAGACCAACGTAAAGTCTAAAAAGAAAAAAAAATATAAGACGTAACTCGAAACAACATAACTTATGGTTAGCCTCTGTCTGTGTGTGTGTGTGTGTGTGCGCGCGTGTGTGAGCGTGCGTGCGTGCACGCGCTTATATGTATATATATATATATATATATATATATGTATATATCGTTGGTAAATCAAAAATCCGAAAAAAGCACACTCTAAGTTATGGACCAGTAGATAGAGTATATAGATGAAGATAAATATGGCCGATCTATAGAGCAACGATCATAAATCACTTAGCCTTACAGTGTTTCTTCCAGCCCTTGGTGTATGGTCATAGGCCTAGGGTCTGAAGAATGCTAAGCGCTTTATGAACGTGAAGCCCAGGGTTACCGGTCATATCTATTTTTACCTCTCTCTCCCTCTCTCTCTCTCCCTCTCTCTCTCTCCCTCTCTCTCTCTCCTCTCTCTCTCTCTCTCTCTCTCTCTCTCTCTCTCTCTCTTTCTCCCTCTCTCTTTCCCTCTCTCTCTCTCTCTCTCTCTTTATATATATATATCATTATCATCATCATCATCACCATTATCGTCACCATCATCTGCTTGTGCTTGCTCGGATAGTTTTAATCCGCACGTGCCATCCATCTCTGTCCTGCATTAGTTGACGGCGGTCTTCGGGAGAGGCTTCCAGTATCTCTGGCAAGTTGATCAACACACGTTGGGTTGGGACGACTTGCTTGAGTACTGCCATGCCTTGGCATCGATAGCAGTAGGTCACATGCCAGCTGAAAAGTTTATTATAACTGAATTCTTTTTATCTCATGACTTAAATTCGATACCTCTGCAGCCTTCGAGCGAGAATAGTTATAACTACGCAGTTACATACTATAATATGTGCATTGTGTGAAGGCACGTGGCTTAGTGGTTAGGTTGTTCAGGTTACGATTCTAAAATCATGCGTTCGAATCACGGCGGTGCATTGTGTCCTTGAGCAAGACACTTTATTTCATGTTGCTCCTGTCCATTCGGCTGGCAAAATGAATAGTACCTGTAATTCAAAGAGCCAGCCTTGTCACATTCTGTGTCACGCTGAATCTCCCTAAGGGTACACATGTCTATAGAGTGCCCAGCCAATTGCACGTTAATTTCACGATCAGGCTGTTCAGATCAACCAGAACCCTTGCCGTCGTAACCGACAGAGTGCCAATTGTGTGCATTATATATTTTTTAACATTATATTCCATTGTCTTTCATTTGTAGTTTTAGTGTCACATTCATACTCAATGGCGAGGATATGGTTTCCTGCTTCTGATGATCAATGATTACCGTTTTGTATTCTTGCTTGGTTGTTATTATTACCCCTTTTAAGTGGCGAGCTGGCAGAATTGTTAGCACGCCAGGCGAAATACTTAGCGGTATTTCGTATGCTGCTACGTTCTGAGTTCAAATTCCGCCGAGGTCGACTTTGCTTTTCATCCTTTCGGGGTTGATAAATTAAGTACCAGTTGAGTATTGGGTCGATGTAATCGACTTGCCCCTCCCCACAAAATTTCCGCCCTTGTACCTATAGTAGAAAGGATCATTCTACCCTTTCATTTGCTAGTTTTTTATGAAGAAAGCGTGTTTCCAATTTGCCTTTTCTAGATTTATCTCTTAATCCAATTAAAAGGGTTTCTTTTTTGGTATTTTTTTTTCTGGCACTTTTTTTTTTTGTGATTCTTTTGGTATACGATTACGTTAACACGTTTATAAGTACTGTTGTTTTAGTGAATATTAAGAAAATTTCAAAGCTGTTTGAGTGAGATTTTTACTGTAAAACTGATTAAGGATATATCAACTGTGAATAATGTTTCGTGGATTAGAAACATTTGTGTGTATTTCAGTGAGATCGTGTTTTTGTATCATAGATTCTTTAGGGTTTGTTTGTTTGTGTGTGAGGTGTATGTTGCATGTGTGTGTGTGTATGCACGCGAATTTAGATTTCATTTATATCGTGTTCAATTGGTCATAGTTAAATTGTTTTTAATATGTGTATATATAGATATTGTGTGTGTGTGGTGTGTGTAAGGGAAAATGGAGAGACGCTGTTCTAATATTGATTTCAAATTTTGGCACAAGGTCAGCACCTTCGCGTGGCAGGGGGAATAAGTCGATTATTGGTACTTATTTTATCGACCTCGGAGATTCTACTTGCAGAACGTTGATGGTTGAGAAGTAAAGAGAAAGAGGATGGGTTCCATGAGATTCGTTGCGATTACTTTGACCAAAGACGTGTGATCGTCGAATTTTCCACAGCAGAGAAGGTTGTCATGGCGATACCTGTTCAGAAGCCTACGCAAGGTTGCAGAAAGTGTATGGAGAGGAGTGTATGAGCCGCACAGAAGTATACCAGTGCTTCAAACGTTTCCAAGATGGCCAAAACATGGCGACAGTGACGAACGTTCTAGGAGACCTGCAAACCATCAGAACTACGAAAAACATTGCAGATGTGCGTGCAGATATAAGGGAAAATCATCGAATCACAATCTGTGAATTATCAGAGAATGTGCAGATTAGTTACGGTTCAGTTCAGTCCATTATCACTGAAGATTTGGGTATGAGACGCGTGTCTGCCTAGTTTATGCTAAAACTGTTTTCAGCTGACCAAAAAGCCACTTGGGTTTCAGTTGCACAAGATCTCTTTGATTGTGTCAAAAACGATGAAAGTTTTACGAAATATTTGCTTAGGCCTCTGAGTAGGTATCACCAAGCTTTTGGCAAATCTGGTGCAGATTCTCTATTCAACTTTCTCTGTCATGGTCAATGCGACGATCACACACTACACACTTTCCTTCCAAGCACTGCTGTAAACAACGTAAGTGAGTTAGAACGTTAAAAATTAGGGCAGATGTACAGCAGAGTTCAAGGTCAATCTGTGTCAAGCGGCTTTACTCAACGTGCTTTAGCTTCGTTAGTATGGCAACAGTCCAGATCTTTATTGACTACGTATATATATACATATATATATATTTATACGTAGCTAACTCGCTAGATAGATAGATAGATAGATAGATAGATAGATAGATAGATAGATAGATATGTAGATAGATAGATAGATAGATAGATAGATAGATAGATAGATAGATAAGATCGATGCGTACCAGTTCTTCTGCTGATCATGTAACGACTAGAATGAATCTCACGGAACGCTCGCCAGATTTACAGTTCTTGCGATGATCGCAGTAATATCTAAACTATCATATAACGAAGTGGCTAACTCATTGAAACATAAGTATCTTGAATATCGATCTAGGACATAGAGAGCCAAGAACAGATCAATTTACTGGAGCTCCCTACCACCACCTAAAATAAATCTCCACCGCCTACTTGAGATTTGACCGGAAAGGGACTTGAAAGTACTTTTGTTTCGTCTTGTCAAATTTCTCTCGGTTTCCTTGGTCATGAATACAGAACATTTTCCATAACAAGACACAATGTACAGTTGTTCAGTCCTTTATTGATTTCAACAGATTCCACTTAAACTGTTACAAAATTAATTAGATATATAATTGAATTGTAAAAAGGAATTACAGTTTACACAAATCTTTAGGTTCCACTAGAATTTATTCCATTGGTTTGGAAAGAAGTTTTCTGAAATACTTTCATGAGTGTTGGTTCAGGATCTGACTTCATTTTATACATGCATCTGAAAATAAATCTCACATCATACGTTGCTTTCAGACGCAAGAGTAACTGTCACAATACCGCTACAAAAGAAATTTCACGATGTCGTCAGTGTCTCTTTTGAGCGAGGATGGAAAAGGACATATCAGAGTTATATTTCACTGCCTTTGACAGTATACGAAATGCATACCTTTAGGTTAGTAATCTGCTACTCCATCGACTCGACAATCAGTGTTTTCTCGTAGCACTAATTATAGGGGGGTAATATCTGCTTTATTCAGATAGTTACAATGGAAGCAGTCATGGAGAAAATATGATCTAAATAATATTTGATGAATGTCTGTGTTGGTAGCAGTTTTATGGGAAAGAGAAGAAAATGAGGTTTGATATTGCGAGTAGGTAAAGGGTGGGAATAGTGATGACAACCTATTGTTTACAAAAATAAAGTAAAGAGTTTATTGAAAGGATGGGAAAAAAAAACATAAAAGATATTCTAATTTAGTATTTAACGAGATTAAAGTAATTAATATAAAATCGACGAAACTGATATTAAAATTGTCTTATAAAAGAAATCCATTACTAAAATATCCTTTCAAGAGCTTCAGGGTTTAAAGGTCAGTTTTGGAAGGGTAAACAAGCAATCAAAAAGCTATCATTTTTTTTTTTCTTTGGCGCAGGGAAGTAACAAAATCCTTGGAGAAAAATATTACAGTCGGTTAATCGACGGTGAGAGAAACTACTAACTGTACACAGTGGTGTGAAGCGAGAGTATTGTTATAGAGAAGGGTAATGTAATATAATTATGCTAACATGGGGATGAGAGTTCAAATCTATTCATGATTTAATCTAATTTTTTGTTTTCTTCTCGAGAAAAAGAATATTAAAAATTACACTACTCTTGGTCAAAATATCTCCACTTTATGACAATCAATAAAACTAAAAGGTAGGACTGATCTTAATTATTGGAATCACCTTAAAACATAGAAACTTTTATTCACTTCAACGCCGCCATGAGCGCTACATCATTTACACAAGACTATGCCACCATCATTGCCCAAATGACCTTACTATTAGATTCAGAATTCATTCAAGGCTGGGGCCACGTGCCGTTTTCCCCCTATATAATTCAGGCTCGAGAAAATATAAAGTCAGTACAACATAATTTCTTTTCAACAAGAGGTGATCCTCAAACGGTGGTTTTAAAATTATGTAAGTAAAGACTTTCGAACAGCCATTGCTAATGCACGAGTATCTTGAAAAACACAGCATTCATAATTTTGTTTGGCACAAATATGAATAATCCTTCCTTCTATAGACACAAGGACTGAAGTTTTGGTGATAGGGGTCTTTAGGTGATTACATCGACCCCAGTGCTTAAATTGTACTTATATCATCGACCCTGAAAGGATGAAAAGCAAGGTCAACCTCGAAGGAATTTGAACTCAGAACATAAAGACTGGCAAGATGCCGCTAAGCATTTTGTCGTAAAGACAGACGAAATGCCGCTAAGCATTTTCTCGTAAAGACGGACGAAATGCCGCTAAACATTTTGTCGTAAAGACGGACGAAATGCCGCTAAGCATTTTGCGCTAGTTCGCCACATTAGTTACAAGTATGAATAATAAAACAAGGTAAGCGATAGTTTTAAATGTTAATCTATGTTTTAAACTTTAAACAGTTTAATTGATTTTCTATGTGCTGCGAAGCTAAAATGATAATGGAACACTGATATAATGGAAGCTTCATGTTGTTGGTTTGTCTTCTATAAACCTTAATTGGACAGTTCCGTAATCAAAGACGTTCTAGTCATTGCCATCTCAACATTGTGTCTCAGGCAGCGAGCATGTAAGACACAGAGAAAACTACAGCCGTCACTCGAAATCGAGGATACTTTTAGGGGTATGTGCCAGACTTTTGCCAATTCCTTCAGGAGTTCGTGTAACCTCAAGCAAACTTGGGTATCTTCTGGGCCTTAGCTCACGTGATCTTGTGGAACATTATTCAAGACACGACAACTAGAGGAAGATACAGTTTTGCCTGTTGTTGTTTCCAAAAGAATATAAAGCAAAGTTGACTCACGTGGAATTTGAACCCAGATCGTGGAGAGCCGGGACAAATATTATAAAGCATTTCATCCGATGCTCTGATCGACAGTGGAGGCGCAATGGCCCAGTGGTTAGGGCAGCGTACTCGTGGTCATAGGATCGCAGTTTCGATTCCCAGACCGGGCGTTGTGAGTGTTTATTGAGCGAAAACGCCTAAAGCTCCACGAAGCTCTGGCAGGGAATGGTGGCGAACCCTGCTGTACTCTTTCACCACAACTTTCTCTCACTCTTACTTCCTGTTTCTGTTGTGCCTGTAATTCAAAGGGTCAGCCTTGTCACACTGTGTCACGCTGAATATCCCCGAGAACTACGTTAAGGGTACACGTGTCTGTGGAGTGCTCAGCCACATGCACATTAATCTCACGAGCAGGCTATTCCGTTGAACAGATCAACTGGAACCCTCGACGTCGTAACCGACGGAGTGCCAACAACAACAACTAATCGACAGCATTGCATCCAGAATGACAATATCTTAACTTATCCTTTTAATGGCGGCGAGCTGGTAGGGTCGATGGAATGCCAAGTAAAATGCTTATCGGCATTTCATTTGTTATCACGTTCTGAGTTCAAATTCTGCCGAGGTCGAATTTGCCTTTCGTCATTTTCTGAGATCGATAAAACAAATATCAGTTGAGCACTGGGGCCGATGTAATCGACTTACCCGTTTCCTCGAAATTGCTGAACTTAAGCCAAAATTTGAAACCTATCTAATTTAATCTTCTTTCAAGACGGAAGTTTGTGCTTTGAGGAAAATTTAGTAGCCATTTCTAGTAGGTGGAGCGATGACACGTCTCTCTTGTTAGCCTATTTTGTTAGTCTATTTTGACAACCATCTTGACTAGTTCGGAGATCTGTGCCAGTGAGACCTGAGTGTCTTTGCAATGGAAGAGACAGCAAGGGCCGTAACGAAATACGAATCGTTGCACTTGCCCAGCAGCGACTAAATAAATACAGGTGACACAATGACGTTCAAAAAAAAAAAAATTAATAAAACCGTCTCAAATGAAATTGCATTTCAACTTTCTAATATATTAGTCTATATATTGTTATGGGGATATATTTATATTGGCGTTCGTTCTAGTGCCATTAGACGAAGTGTAGCGAAACCAAATATGCTAGTTCTACTAGAAATTTCGATATAAATAATAAAGACTTCACTTTCACTGCTGCTGCTGCTGATGGTGATGCTGCTCCATGTAGCGTGAAAGAAAATGCCGATGTTGCTTTATTAGTTTGTTCTCTGATACCAGTAGCAAATAGTGAAATTGTAATGTAAAATAGCATTGGATGTAGTTTATAATATGACGAAGAAATATCTCATTACATTGACAGGAACAGCAACAGCAACAACAACAACAATAGCAGTAGTAGCAGCGGTAGCGACGGCGGCGGCGGTAGCAGCAGCAGCAGCAGCAGCAGCAGCTGTAGTAGTAGTAGTAGTAGTAGTAGTAGTAGTGGGTGGCGGCCGCGGCGGCGAAAGAGGAAGAGAAAGAGACAGAAGAAGAAGAAGAAGAAGAAGAAGAAGAAGTTATTTAGCCCCATTCGACCTTGATCGAGCAGGCCCATGACCCAAGGCCTTTCCAGCTGCGACAACCCTTATTTATTTATCTATTTATTTATTTATTTATTTTCAGGTCTATTATATCCCCAGACTCCATTATCCAATATGTCCTATTTTTAAGACTGCAGAGTGTGATATGATGAGAGATTACTCGACTGCTGCTGTTTCTTGTGACTAGGTCGAGCAACCACGTAGCGACGGCGATGGCGGTAGCGGGAGAAGCGGCGACAGCGGCAGGCAGCGGCGGCGGCGACTGCAGCAGCATTAGGCTGTGTTTGAAGTACTATGGCCCAGCCATCAATAATTGAACTTTTGTAATTAAACTGTAACTGGCAGCTGATAGAGAATGTCTTCTATAATTTATCGTAGTTTCAGCGTCTGGCGAGATGCTAGACATGGAAGAGTGTCTCACTATTCTGTAGTCGTTACAGTATTTTAGAACGGTTACTGCTTCCATCTCTTTGCCGTTCTGCCATGTAATATTTGGTCAGTTCGTCTTTTACCACCGTACTACTGTCAGTGGTAGTTGGCATCGCGACCACGTCGACACGAGTTCGATGCTATTAATGTAGCGTAGACTTGTTATAGGCAATGATGTCTTATGACTAGAATTTGGCGGACGGAAACTCTACAGAAACCTTCTGCGTGTATATGTGTGTGTATATATTCTTTTATTCTTTTACTTGTTTCGGTCATTTGACTGCGGCCATGCTGGAGCAATGCGCTTAGTCGAACAAATCGACCCCATGACTTATTCTTTGTAACCCTAGTTACTAATTCTATCGATCTTTTGCCGAACGGCTAAGTTACGGGAACGTAAACACACCGACATCGGCTGTCGAGTGATGGTAGAGGGACAGCATACATGATTACATACACAAACATACAAATATACATACATATATATATATATATATATATACCTTTCTCTCTCTCTCTCTCTCTCTCTCTCTCTCTCAATATATGTATATATATATATATATATATATATATATATATATATATATATATATATATATATATATATATATATATATATATATGTACGTATGTATGTATGTATGTATGTATGTATGTATATATATGTATGTTCTCTTTCTCTTTTTTTATTTTAGACTAAATTTTGACCTTCTACCTACTTCGTAGCAAGGTTCTGAAGGAAAGTATCTTGGTTTAACCATCATCTTTTAAATCCCAAGGAAACCTTGCAGATGTTTATACTCCCAGACATCGAGATCAGTTGTAGCATATGAATGAAGGATTTGCATGTATGTATGTATGTATGTATGTATGTATACACACGCACGCACACTTGTGTGAATTGTTCAGGAACGCCAAAATTTAAATTGAATAGAATTAATTAAATATTAAATACAATGGTAAGTGAGAGAAATCTCTTTAGCGCTATCAGAATAACTCAAGATGTGTTCCGGTCGTAATACACCTCATTAGCAAAGCATGGAAACTGCAACTGGAAAATATACTTAAAGTTGTATCTCCCTGGAATGAAATCACTTCTCTTTGGCCACTCTTTTTTTATCATAGTGACGCTTGTCATCTTTGTTATTCCAAAGACACAAAAAGCCCTGATGCTCTGTATACCCCATTTGCAACCCAAGAAGCAAACCAATGACTTTCAAGTCCCGGCATATATTCCACTTGTGCTCAGAATATTTAACCAAATGCAAAATGTTATCCATTGATTCATAAGTTTCTTTAATCCTACAGAATATGTGCTAGTGGTATTGAAGGTCTTTGATTGCCATTATGCAGTAAAGCAGCTTTTAGGCTTGCTTTGCTGGAATCTATGAACAGTCTCCATTCTTCAGGATTATGGCCGTACCCCATCTCACCTAGGAGTCCTCCAGCATCACAACAAAAACAAATACTGTCTTTCTCCGTAAAAATTCATGCAATTCTGCATGCCGGTTTCGAAAATACGAACATTTTACTCCATCGTATAAAAGACTCCATTGTTTCAGCCTGGAGCCCAGTAGTTCTGACTTTTCTTTTGTTAAACCCAAGTCTCTAACTAAATCATTTATCCCAAGTTGACTTAATAAATGAGAAACTTTTTTTTTTGAAGATCCTGGTTCATCCCAGTGATCTGCTGTATCACTTGGAATGCCTTCAATTGAAGTAGATGCAGTACTTTCTTCACTTAAACTATCTTTGTCAAAAGATGGAGGAGGTTCTGGAATTGGAATATTTTCAGCAGCATGAGCAACTGGTTTTAAAGCTTAAGGGCAATCTGGATAAGTAATCTTGGATTTGTTCTTCTTAGAGATACCTATGATGTAAGTTAATCAAAAATAACAATCTGTATAGTGGTCTGTTGGTTCGTGCCATATCATTGGTACTGCAAATGGTACACTTTTCCGTTTACCACTCAGCCATTGGGTTAATGCTATGTAGCAGTTTCTGCAACAAACATGAAGCACCCACAGCTTATCTTGGTCCTCAACTTTGCACCCAAAGTAAAGCTTGTAAGCATTTTAAAAGTTCTTTGTAAGCATATTTCTCTGATCTTTTGGCGTAATTTTTCCACACAGGTAACAAAAGCTGTCCGAGTGATTAATACAAACTTTTCTGCTCATCATAAATACATACAGTAATAACCTAAATCAACACTCAAGGAAGCCTGCCAGTAAACTAAAATATAAAATTAATCAACTGTAAATGCTACTATAAAACATCAAAATATATTTCTCAAAAAAATCCTTGAAATTAATATAGAATGTACTGAAGCTATGGCTATCACGAAACAATATTTTCCATCTCAAAATTTCAAACATTGATCACTTTAATAAATAACTAAACTTACTACTAAACTATTTTTCATATAACCTGGCTCTCTTATTTGATGTACTTTGTTTTAAAAGCACTACCAAGCAGTTATCAAGAAAAAGGAGTCTGAGTGGCTTACTATAATCTAATATCAATAGCCTAATGTGAGAAGAACTTTACAATAATTGCAGAGGTTACGAAGTAAAATAAATTCTCATCGTGTGTGGCAATTTAACAGGTAGCCTACATTTCCCTCTATCAGCTCTAATTTTTGTTTCAGTGATCAGAATATGAATGAAAATCGAAAGCAAATAGCCTACTTACTTTGTCAATGTGATCCATTGGCTAATTCTACCGAGGTCGAGTTTACCATTCATCCTTTCGGGGTCGATGAATTAAGTACCAGTTGCGTGCTGGGTCGATCTAATCAACTGGCCCCCTCCCCCAAAATTCCGGGCTTTGTGCCTAGAGTAGAAAAGAATATTATCCATTGGTTGGAAAATCTGAAGCTGTGAATAACTAAGAAAAACTACAAGTGCTGTCTGAAAACTGATGTCAGATACGGATTCAGCGCCCTAAAATTATCCTCAATCAGCTGAAAAAGTTTAAATAGCATGACAAAACACATATATAAATATATTTTTCTTTTTTCTTTTTTTTTGTCATTTTTTTTTTTTGGCCCAATGTAATTAATCAAAATTAGCGAACAAATACGTTAGTGCCTACTTGATTATTGAGTCTTCTTACAGCTGGCGTCCCTTGATATTTCACACCACACGCACGCACACGCGCGTGCGCACACACACACTAACACGCACGCACACAAAACACACACACACACACATACACACACACACACACACACACACATACACACGCATATCTTTATCTTTTATCTTTTGTTACAGTCATTACGCAACGGCCATGCTGGGGCACCGCCTTGAGAAATTTGAATCAAACTAATCGACCCCAGTACTTTTCTTTTTCCAAGCCTGGTACCATCGGACGCTTTTTGCCGATCCGCTAAGTTATGGGGCGGTATACCCAACAACACCGGTTGTCAAGAGATGGCAGGAAACAAGCGTACATACACCACACACGCACGCACGCACACACACACACGCACACACATACACACACACACACACACACACACACAACACACACATATATATTAAGAGCTTTCTTTAGATTTCCTCTACCAAGTGCACTTAGAAAGCTTTGGTCGGTCCGAGGGTAAAGCTAGTCAAGATGCCACGCAGTGGAACTGAACCTGGAACCGTGTAATAGGGAAGCAAGATTTTTTACCATACACCCCCAGCGGTGCATATAATATATAATTCATTTTTGGAACGGTGAAACTCGAAGCAGATAAAGCTATAGATAATAACTTATAAACATTGGGTTCAAGAACTCTTACGATTGTAAAAGTCAAAGGTTACCCGTAGAACATCAACAATATGCGTGTGTATGTGTATATATATGTGTGTGTGTGTGTGTGTGTGTGTGTGTGTGTGTGTGTGTGTGTATGTATGTATGTATGTATATATGTATGTATAAATATGTCTGTCTGTGTGATTGTGTGTGTGATTGTGTGTGTGTGTGTGTGTATGTGTGTGTGTGTGTGTGTGCGTGTGCGTGCGTGCGTGCGTGTGATTAAATGTAGAAATCTATTATCTCCAACAACAACAACAACAACAAGACCAGCAACACAACCATCGGAATGAAATTAATAATGTAACAGTAAACTTAAAGACTGCCACAGCGACAAAGTACTTTACGGAACACCATGTGTAAAACACATTACTTATGAATATAGTAATAGAATATCTCAAATTAGCTACACCCTAACGTTATCTTCTGAATTACACTTGTGCTGACACCAGCGAATCTAATTAAAGTCGCATTAACTGCGTCGTTTATGCACTGAACATTCGACTTAACATTTTCGCAACGCTTCGAAATCTTTGACATTGCTTTAGTTTAAAGTTAGTTATTTGTCAGCATGAAAGCCCAGATGAAGGGATAACGTTGTCAAAACTCTATCTTCTGTCACTTAGCTTTAGAAGTGTGATCACAGTATGAGGATAAATAGAGTAGAGTACTACACACACGTATACACACACACACACATCTACATATATGTGCTTATACATAGATACACACACACACACATATATATAAAATGAATAGACAGGGATAAAGTGTCCAGGGGAGTACCGTTCGAGCACTCAGTTATAATCCAAGTTGTGATTAACCTCATCGAGTGGTAAGGAGCATATATATATATATATATATATAATAGAGAGAGAGAGAGAGAGAGAGAGAGAGAGAAGACTTACTTGGAAGTAGATGCGTGGCGTTCGATCATATAATAATATAAATAATATATATTTATATATGTGTATATATACATACACATACATACCTAGATATATATGCATATACACATGCATTTATGGCTACAGGACGTCGAAAAACGTGAACAACATGAAAAACGAGAACATGAAAAAGCAAAACCATGGAAAATGATCTTTTTTCGAACAACGAAAGAAGCAAATAGAGAAACGATGATTTTCTTGATATTTTTCCTTCTTGTACAATGACTTGTTCAAAGACTACTCAGCCGAATGACCCCTTTTATGATTTGTCGGAAACCTTCATAGATCATTCTTTTTATAAAGTAGAGGTTAATAAGTCTGATAGTGTGTCAGGTAGTGACCAATTCGTTCTAGGGAGCAGCCTGTTAATGCACAGGGTAAGGATGCTGAGCTGCAAAAGTTAACTGATAAGGCTATTTCTTTTGAGGAGGTTAGCGAAATTTCGGTTTGTTGCGACATTAAGCAAAAAAGGTTGTGTACTGTGGACAAGGTTGAACATGTTGATGATGATGCTAGCGATGTGAAGTTGGATGTCCTTAGTGGTAATGTTTCACTTAAATCAGGAAATTCTAATGTATTATCTCACCTTGATGAGAAATTGTCGCATTTGTCCATTGAGCAGAAAACTCAATTACCAGATCTAATTCGTGATTTCTCATTTATTTCCGGATGTGTCTGGCCAAACTAACATCATTAGCTATGATTTAAATGTAGGTAATGCTGTTAAACAACATCCGTATCGGATGAATTCCGTGAAAAACGAAACAATGCGGAAAGGAAAAGAGAATACCACAGCTACGTTGATGTGTCAGAAGATAACAGGTGCTTATGAGATTTTAAAAGATGATGAATAAAGAAACGATTACAATTACATGCTGAATCATTCTGAGGAATACTACTCTGATCATTTCTATTACCGTTGTACTATGGTAACAAAAGTTGATGTTGGAATCGTCATAGCTGTTACCATTTTGGTCACATCTGTTATTCAGTATTTAAATGCATGGAAAGGAAATATTACAGCTGCCAAAATGTTATGGGACACAAGATGATGAATTAACTTTTAAGAGCAGAGACAATGTTTGTGCTAATGCACTTCCTGAACTGATAAAAATTCAGAACATTAATATTATTATTATTATTATTATTTGCATGTTATTATTTGCTTGTTGTTGTAAGATGCATCTGCATTGTGTTTGATGCTTCTGTTTTGTTTATGATGTTTAATGTACTATCTTTCTAAGATTCTTTTCCCTAAGGGGGAGAGAGTTGTTACGAAAATGTTTTACTTGGAAAGAAAAAAAGTGGGTTTTCATTTAGGTATATTGATTCGAACCTGAATCTACAGATTCCTCTAGAGGACATTTGTTTCAAGTAGTAAAGATGCAGAAAAAGCTAACGGCGATGCCCCAGCACTGCGCAGCCCTTGAGCTGAAGCTAGTTAAATAGTTAAAGTGTAAAGAGTTCTGAGTTCAAATTCCGTCGCGGTCGACTTTGCCTTTCATCCTTTCAGGGTCGATAAAATAAGTACCAATTGCGTACGGGAGTTGATGTAATCGACTAGCCACCTCCCCGAAATTTCCAGGCCTTGTGCCTTTAGCAGAAAGGATTATTATTATTATTATTATTATTATTATTATTATTATTATTATTATTATTATTATTATTATTATTATTATTATTATTATTATTATCACTATTATTATTGAGAGAGCAGCGCATATCAAAGTGACACTGGGTGTATTCGAAGCCCAATATACCCATCATGATTACCTGACTGAGAAGAGTAAACCAGGCACATGCATCACAACCATATGAGCGTGACATAGTGATCTCAGCGCATAACTTATCAGGTAGGGCCCAGTTAGAATTTTCTTCAGGTCGAGCAGCCCATTCCGCTCAAGAGGTCCCCGAATAAGCTTTATTTAAAGATGATGAACGAAACAACCGTGTTTACTGAGGTGAATTATTCAGACACCAAAGAATTCTCAACACATGGCTATGATGCGCCCCCAGTACTTCTGCTCGTGCTCAGAGATGCACATATCGTCAGCCACAAAGGGACATGCTCAACTGGTTAAGGTCAAACAACTGACAAGCAAATCTGTGGTATTAAGCAGAATATTTGTTGTAGCCCATCTTTTATACCAAGACAAACGATATACATGATAACACTTCCAATCAGTTAAGATCGAAAGCCATGAGAGCCAATGTCTCATAATGATAATTAAGGCGGTGAAATACTCAGTGGTATTTCGTCTGTTTTCGCGTTCTGAGTTCAAATTCTGCCGAGTTTGACTTTGCCTTTCTTCCTTTCGGAGTCGATAAATTAAGTACCAGTGAAACATTGGAGTCGATGAAAGCTACTAACCCTCTCCCTCAAATGTCAGGCCTTGTGTCTATAGTAGAAAGGATTATTATTATTTTCACGTAGTCATTGGTGTGATAATAAAGTCAGGCAGATAGTAACGGTGTCTTCATGTAAATAATGTGGAGTTTTTCTGTCGCACGCTGTTTATACACACACATATCTGTACACATGCACGCACACACACACACACACACACACAAATATGTGTATGTGTGTGGGGGATTGTGTGTGTGTGTAAGTGTGATAGTTGGATACGCG
This sequence comes from Octopus bimaculoides, assembly GCF_046866305.1. Taxonomy (NCBI): domain Eukaryota; kingdom Metazoa; phylum Mollusca; class Cephalopoda; order Octopoda; family Octopodidae; genus Octopus; species Octopus bimaculoides. The sequence continues at coordinate 63,697,455 of NC_142937.1, read as the reverse complement.
TGTTGAAGATTTTGGAATCCACAGTCAGACCATAAAGCACATAGTATAGATGCCTATCATCGTCTTCAATAAATGACCATGGATGTTCGTATGTGCAAATGTTTGCGAGCATGTATTCCCATTCACTCTGAGATCAAACTTCAAGAGTATATTCACACGATCACAGCTGAGTTTTACCTTCACCCGTAGGATGCAACCAGATGACCCTAAACTAATCTAACATTTTGTATCGTGACACAAATAAGAAAAAGCAAATAAATGAAATATACTGGAAGTAAATTATATGTATAAAGCTTTATTATTAAAGACCGCAGTAAGTGATGTATATGTGCACCTTGTAAAGTAACGGGCGAACCACCGAAAGATTTACTTCGTTGTCGCCAAACTTTATTGTCAAAAATTGCCATACAATATTGGCGTAATGTATGAGCTTATGATCTTGCATAAAGACGTAGTTTTTGACCTTTAGGTGTCGCCATAGTTCTAACAGAAAATGGATTTTAGCATCTTCAGATAATTTTGAAAGATGTGTAAAAATGAGCAATTGAATATTTCGTTCGACGCTTCGAGGTTATAGTAACTGAGCATGATGCATATATTCATCAAGTCAGGAATTTGATATATTGGCAAATTACGTGTATACTTAACATAAATGGACAGATATTATAGAAAATATATACTTGGTTATAGTGCTGTTCGAAACTTGCAAATGGCATTCTTTCGAAAGCACAAGAAACTTGCATACGCACATCCGCACACATACACACACGTATATTTAGATATCTGTACATATGTATTCATATATACACATATATATATATACACATTAGCAAGTAGGGCGTGCATATGTTTGTGTGCGCGTGCATGTGTGTGTTTTTGTGTGTGTTTGTGTGTGTGGGTGCATCTATTATCCATACATACCTATATGTATATGTGTGTATGCATGTACGTATGTAGGTAAATATACATATATTCATATATATACATACAAACACACACGTACATTATTTAATTCGGCCTATATGTTGTAAACGCTTTAGTTTACTTCTTTTTACACTTTGTCATCTACCTATGACTGGGTATATATATATATATATATATATATATATATATATATATATATATATGAATAGATAACTTTCTTTTATTAGCCACACAGGGCTGCACACAGAGGGGACAAATACAACTGTAGAGCTTTTCTTTAAAAAAAAAAAATAGGGTATCGTATATCACAGAAAATGTCAATTGTGTAAAATGGGGTAACATTAGGTTTATCCATGGAGAGAAAAGCCTACGGAAAAGACCATGGTAACCTCAGCAGGGAATAGACACTCTCTTTTTTTTTAATTTTTTTTTTTTTTTCGATTTATAGGATCATGCTCATAGAGGTATCGTCACTCGCACGCACCATCTTTGCTACATTCACCCACCTTTTAATGAAACTTTCACGAGACAAAAACTGTCTCTCTATTCTCACCTTCCTTTTCAAGTGATACTTGAAAAAGTTGATGAGCGATTGGCCAGAGAGGTAAGTTTTCGTCTCTAATCCTTTCGCTCGGGTCCACCACACACATTCTTTCACCATGGCCACCAGTATGATGAACACTGCCTTGCCTTCCCTGTTGAGGGACGGTGGTGGAGCAATTTGCACAATAGACTCGGCTGACAGGCGGACTCGTCCCACACGTGACAGCAGCCGTTCGGCATAAGCCCACAAGTCGGAAATCTTTGGACACTGCACGAGTGCGTGCAGAACGGTTTCGTCGCTCTGACCGCATCTTGGGCATGTCGGTCCGGTGTGTCTCGAACCGTGTCTGTAAAGCTTATCCCGAACGGGTAATGCTTCTCGATAGCACTGCCAGGCCAGGGATCTCTGGTGGTTGTCCATAGGTCCCGGCCCGAAAGTTGTCCTGAACAGGCGGGTCAGGTGTTCTTCGTCGACGCCCAGATTCTGCCCGAGATCGTCGTCGCACCTCCCCTCCACTAATCCTCTATAGAACGCTTTTGTGGAATCAAAGTTGCACAAGATTGGTCCCGGACGGCAGAGTTGCTTGAGAGCAACGCGACCCTCGCGGTGCCATTCGCCAGATAGATAGATAGATAGATAGATAGATAGACAGACAGACAAACATGCAAACATACATACATACATACATACTTACATACATACATACATACATACATACATACGTACGTACGTACTTACGTCCATATATATCTAAATTGTATGTGTGTGTGTTTGTGTATGTCTGTTTCAAACACTTGTGTTTTTACAAATAAAGATAAAATACAAACAAATAAAATTCATTTCTAACTTTATTGAAACTGAAACACCTGAGAAAGGAAAGAACAGCGTGACAAAATATAAGAAAATATATCCGTAAACGTATTGATATAACATTAGTCAAGATTTGATTGGTTGCTAAACATACGATGAACGCTATCTCCAACTTTGGAGCCACAACTAGCAACCTTGTTAAATAACTGGTTAATTTTCAGATGAGTTAACTGAGGAAGCCTTTTGTTTACGATTGTAGTGATTTTCGCCTGAAACTTGAATTTAGCATGCAGAAATTTACAACAAACAACATGGTTGGACATAACATCAACAACACAATCGAGGAACAGAAAGAAAACAATAAGCTCAACAGGTAAAGAGAGTCTTTCTAGCTGTAGTTATAGAAGAAACCCGTAATTAAAAAACTCATTTCTCTTAGAGTTATGAATTGAATAATGATCTATTTAACTGCTACGAAAAAGGTGAAACAAAACCCCACTGTTGGCTATATGAAACGATTGAAATCATATTGAGACGATCTGCATTCAGAATTAAATCATTTTACTGCGAAGCAGCTACGCCAATAAGCAACATTTGTAGAATATAGAAAGAAGGTTATTGACTGTAACTTTATTCAGAAATCGAAAATTAACCTTCTTCCCAACTCTATAAACAAAAGCAAAATTGTGAATGATATAAGATCACCACGTGGTTTCGCAGCTAGAGACATTCCAACAGATTCTATATTGCCTGCCAGCCAAACTACATTACTGGCTCAAGTAACTGACGACTGTTCCCCTACTACAACTATGGTAAACAGCAGGCAAGATTATTGTAGTAGTAGTGGTTGTCAGGATTATATGCCAGTGAAATGTGCCCTTACTGAAATTTTCCGAGAAAAAATAACTTTGGCTTTTAAGGACTCTCTCGAGGAGAGAGTATTTTCTACCAAAGTAAGTAAAAATAAACCACCAAATACGGTATTAAAAGCTGTTAACGAAATTGGTGATGAGTATTTCAAACAGTGTGATGAACTCACATACTGGCAGATTAACCCCTGTCTATATGCTCTGGCTACTACTGTAAAACAGTAGATGAATGATATTCAAAAAGTAAACAAAGCCGAAATAACAAAGAAAGTAACATCATGGGTATTGAAGACAGAGAAAAAGATAAATGGTTTACGGAAGACCATCAGTCATGTAATGATGCTTATTGCATGCAAACAAACAAATCACTCTACGTCCCATTAACAGAAAGTAAAGAAGGAAATAGAAAGTATGTTTGGAGACAGCAAAAAGGGGACACTCACATGCAAACTGATAGCCCTCAAGCAGGAGTTAAAAGCTGTCAGTGAAAAACTCCGGCATCAGCAGAGAATAACCGAGAGAAGAACAATAAACAACAAAAATCTAACCGCAACCAGGCAGCAGTATAGAGAGACATGAGAGGAGGAGCAGTAAACATCATAGAAGCTCCTTCACGAGAAAACATAGACTCCTTCTGGAGGAAAATCTGGAGTGAAGAGAAAGAATTTAACCAAGATGCTCTGTGGCTGGAATAAATACTAAAAAGTTATTGCTCCTGCATTACTTCCAATACATCTACCGATGAGACATTGCGTTGTAGCTAGGACACTATAATGAAATCCGTCGGAAGGATAATTCCAAGGACAAAGAAATAAGAACCCACGATATGGTAGAAGCCATAGTCACTCATAATAATAAGGAATACTGGCGGAATGTACCAGTGAAGACCTCAATAAAATGTAAGCACAACAGACCTGATATAATGATTTGGGATAGACAAGAGAAACTGTGCACAGTTGTGGAAATTAGCTGCCCAGCAGATGTTAACATAAAGCTGAAGATCAGTGGAAAGGAGAACACTTATGCTGAACTATTCAGAAATCTACAGTTACTCTATCCAGATTACAAGTTCAGATTTATACCTGTAATTATTTGGGCCCAGGGATATGTAACACACTGCTTAAATACCAATCTTGAGAAATTAGGCTTCTCAAAACCAGAAAGGAGAAAGCTAATTCGAAGGCTACAGATCCAATCCATCGCTGGAATTGTAAACATCTATAAAACTTTCCGAAAGTTTATCATCTAAATACATATGAGCATGTCTAGATATGCAACTATATGCATGAGAATACATACATAAAACACACAAATCTGCACATACATAAATTACATACATACATACATACATACATACATACATACAAACATACATACATACATACATACATACATACATACATACATACATACAAAAATACTCTGTTGTTGATGTTGAAATTCCAATGAAGGAGCTCTGTATCTAGGTTAGAAACTGGTTCTTTCTCTATTGGCAAGAAATCTTCAAATAGACTGAATAATGACATACATACAAGCCATCACTGGTACTGTAAAAATCTGTAAAACTTTCCAGAAGTTTATCATTTAAGTATATATAAGCAAGTCTAGACATGCAACTATATGCATGAGAATACATATATAAAACAAAGCATACAAATTTGCACATATATATATATTTATATATATATATATATCAATATGTAAATATATATATATATATATATATATATATATATATATATATATATATATATATATATATATATATATATATATATATATATATATATATATATATAAACACACAGAGAAAGAGACAGACGAATGCAGAAACTAAAACAGAAAGCGTGAGAGAGAAACCGTACACAAATAAGTACGCGTATGTAAAAAACATGTGTGTGTGTGTGAAATTGATACACACACACACATGGATATGGAAAGCAGGTTCGGAGCTCTAGTTACAATAGACTTTTATCCTGCTGTTTGAATGTCTGGAGACCAAAACAATTCGATAAAGCTATTTGTTCCTTTCTTTGTACGCTCCTTGTTATAATTATAATATAAATCAATTAGGTCAAATGAAAAATTGACACAATCTGTTGTCTGAAGATACAGCATTTTCATTTAGGAATTAGGCTTAAAATTGTTTCTCTTTCTCACACTTCAGTTAGTCCAGAAATTAACAAAATTAATTTGATTGAGCAATTTCTCAGCATCTGATAGTTTATTGATAACACCTTTTAGATAGAAAAATTTACGAGTAAGTCATCAAACACAAACACCTTCACGCAGAGACGTGACTTAACACGTATTAGTATCCTTTTCATACTGTCGCTCCTACATCACACCTTTCTCACAGACAAGACCTCTTCGGTTTCTGCAACCTAATCACTGATTTTCATCTACTTCCATTTTGAGTTCCACAGACGTTTTTACGAAACTTAATTCTGCAGACACGATAAACTAAAGCTGGAATTTTGATCATGATTTTGTATGGACACAAATAGCACCGCCATTCACTTGACTTCTAACTACTAGAAAAGCTCGACTTTCAAATCCTGCTCTCTCTTCAAAACGATTATTAATTGCTCGTCAGCTATGAGTCAAAGAGTAAAACTCTACACAGTGACTTCTCGTAGATATAGGAGCTAAATCTCTTTCAAAAAACACCCATGAAAACATCATTAAATAAAAGATAGATTGGAGCAAAATCTTTTTCAAATAACATTCTATCATATTTCAAAAGAAAGGGCAGAATGAAAATATGATGAGACAGTCACAGCTGGTACATTTTTCATATTACATCTGTCTCCTTGATCACGTTTAACCTTGAGTTATGCAACAATAACAGTGACAGGAGTTCGTCAGTTAAGCTGTAGAAAGGCACAGCTTATTGATAAAACATACACTGATCTTACGTAGTTAAGAATGTTAGCTTATATAACGCTATCATCGGGAAAACTCCTAACTCTATAACAACACCATCGAAAGATTGACTGATATATAATGTAAACAAGATACCTTGCAGCCTCTTAACAGCATAAAAAAAAAACTGGACAGCAGTAGACAGCATATTACATTGCACATGAGTTTCTCTTTGGAGGGCGCCGTAAATAAGATACGTAATGGATACATCAGATCCTTCTCCACTCAGTCAATATTTCGTAAACCCTTAACTCCCTAGCTAATGAAATCACAGCTACTAATAAAATCTTTTATCATATATTTATTTGCTTCAGTCACTGAACTGTAGTCATGCTGGAGCACCGCCTTGAAACATTTAGTCAAACAAATCAACCCTGTATTTATTCTATCGGCTTCTTTTGCCGGCCGGCTAAGTTACGCGGACGTAAATTCACCAACACAGGTTGTCAAGTCGTGGTTGGAAACAAATACAGGCACAAAGACACACACACACACACACACACACACACACACACACACACACACACACACACACATATATATATATATATATATATATATATATATATATATATATATATATATATATATATATATATACACACGACGTGCTTCATTCAGTTACTGTCTACCAAATCCATTCACAAAGCTTTGGTCCGCCCAAGGGTATAGCAGAAGGCATTTGTTCGAAGTGCCACGTTGTTGAACTGAACTATGTGTTTGGGAAGCAATCTTCTTACCACACAGCCACCCCTGTTGTATATAACATTCTTCCTAAAATCAATTAAGTTTGATAGCGTTCCAGTAAAGAAAACGCAACAAGAAGTCTGCAAAAGTAACTCATTTGTAGACCTCGTACCGCAAAGTAAGAATTCTGTGGCGCAATGATAATATAGGTTTCAATTTTTGGCACAAGGACAGCATTTCAAGGAGAAGGGTTAAGTCGATTACATCAACCCTAGTGTTTAACTAGTACTTATTTTATCGACCCCGTAATAGATGAAAAGCAAAATCAACTTCGGTGGAATTTGAACTCAGAACGTGAAGACGGACGAAATACCGCTAAGCATCTGTACTAAGGATTCTGCCGGCTCATCGCCTTAGTGCAATGATAATATTGGCTGAATTAATCGCTGCAAAACTGAATGAAAAGGTAAGTGTGTTTCAATTGAGATTTGAACATTAAAGCCCATACGGATGATATGAATCATTGCAAGGCTTCATCTCATCTGCCATTTTATCTATCAATGTGGTTCTTTTTTTTCTTTTTACTACATAAGCAGAAAACTTCAAATGCAATATTGAATTTAACGAGCACTTTGTAACGTCAACCATCTCCATCATCCATAACTGTAGAATCAATATTAACATCCAGCAGGAAGACAAATAGGAAAACGTCACTGACAATGCTCTGTTGTCTGAAATATAATAAAATACAACATTTGAAGAAAACAAAAATTAAATAACAGGAAAAAAAAGAAAAGCAACAAATAACGTGGTGGAAATTGATACGATCTTTCTTCGTTGAAATTAAACCTAAATGTAGGTTAATAAAACTGCAAGAATATTTCTTTTCAAATAAACATTTTCTCATACTTTAGAAATCACTTGATAGTATATAAAAAAAAAAAAATAATAAAACAAGATATAACTCTATTTTAAGATGTGGAAA
>NC_142937.1:63662211-63684711 GCF_046866305.1 Octopus bimaculoides | reverse complement strand
TTGTTGAGATAATTGTAGAAAATGTGTAATTTGTTCGTAAAATCAAACATGAATGACCCAACGTTTTCTATTTTCGCGAATAATTTATTTCATATAAAATTAATACAAATAAATATAAAAGAAGGCCTTAAAAAGTTTTTTTTTTCTTTAAATTATTGCCAGATTTAAACTGTTATAAATAAGAATTTACCTTGACTATTGTAACTCAGTTTTTGTTTCAAGTATCTTCTTAAAGTTATTTTCAAAATATTAGTTACCTTCTTTTTATTCCATACAATTGACAAATCTTCCTCTTGAATAAACGGTTAAGTTTGTTGCAATAAAGATATGGCAGAAAATAAACTGAAATAAAAACTCTTCCAGCAGAATCTGCATGCAGTAACAGGAATCGGAAAATGAATGAAAATGTACAAATTTAACATTCTTGCAAGTAAAAAGTAAGTGAGTGCAACAAATCTTGTTTGCAATATGAACTTAGTTTTGCTTTTGGCTATGAATCAACTGCCCAGTTTCTTTATTTCTAACAAATATTGATGAATAAAAGTCTGAAGCCAACTCAACTGAAAAATATGATTTGATATTAACATACCTTCTAAACACATGAATCTTTCTGGGGTTCTTTTGTTTTGGGTTGGGTTTTTTTTTTTTACTTTTGTTTTGTTTTGTTTTTGTTTTCGTTTTTTTTTTCTTTTGATATATATGAAAGAACAAAAGCAATTTTTTGATAAATATACAATGGCTCAAGAAATATAGTTTAAGAGAATCATACGAAGACTCATATTTAATTACAAAACTAAGAAATCATACCCGGTTGACAAAAGATTTGTGTTGTTTGAAGCATGTAGAACCATTTCTCTGTCAAATGATACGGAATGTATATAAAAAAAAAAAGAAAAATACAGAAATACATATTAATGGTTTGTGTAACTTATTCATTGAATTCAAGGAAACACAAAGTTTGTGATTAAGTTGATCGAATAGAATGACATTTATAAATACGGCTCACTTTTTATATTTGGCTGTTTCTATGAAAACAACGTATACGAGGACTTACTATACTGGTTTCAAATTTTAGCATAAGGCTAGCAGGTTCCGGGTGAGGGGCTAAGTGTATTGAATTCTAGGTTTACCGTATTATGACATTCTAATAATTAAATTCACAGTTCACCGTATTGTGACATTCTAATAACTAAATATTTTGCTGGTTTGTGGGCATGACGTGAACAAATTCCTGTCATTTCCTAGGAATTTTGATCTACACCAATATTCTTCAGAGTTTCCTTCAAATGGTCTATATAGCGTCGCAGAGGGCCTCCCATTGTTCATTTCCCTAAGTAGGAATATCTTTGGGAACCTGTTTTACCCCATGCGAGCCACGTATCCTGCCCATTTGATGATTGTAGCTACGATGATAATTTGTCATGCTTTCTATAGTACGCCACTGTTGGTAACATAGTCTTCCTATTCGATGTTCAAAGTAGACCCGAGTTTATTTTGATTCAGTTGTTCAAGTTTTTACAAGTCATGGTGTACAAGGTACACGTCTCACACCCATGCAGTAGGGTAGACACAACTATAGCATTGCACACAATCATTTTGGTTTGCACGCTAAGACTACTGCTCCCAACGACCCCACTGGAGATCTTCCAAAAACGCTGAGTATGCTGCTTGGTTCCTGTTTTCTATATACTTTGATGATGTACATTGGACAGACAAGAGTCTACCAAGATAAGGGCAACGTTGAACACATTCATTGGAGGTTCCGCTAATGGTGGATCACATCCAGGTGATGGTTGTACGATGAGTGTGTGTGTCGTGCCTTCGTATGTGTATGTGTGTGTGTGTGCATGAGTGTGTGTATGTGTGTGTGTGTGCATGAGTGTGTGTATGTGTGTGTGTGTGTGTGTGTGAAATGTGTTCATGTCATGTGCACACACCAGCGAAACCTAATGTCTTCAGATATTGGAATATTATAATACGGTAAAATGTTGTCACCTAGAATTTAACAATTGCAGAAACTACTAACATGTCAAATTTGGATACTGGCATAGAAATCAAGTGCCGTTTTGATGGAGGACTTTTTAATCTATCATGACTGCACTCCCAGTGTTACACCAGCACCAACAAAGTGAATGAAATGCAGTATGGAGATGACAATACTGCCCCTTCCCTACTTACCTGAGGCCTTACAACATTCTGTCAACAAGTATATATATATATATATATATATATATATATATATATATATATATATATATATACTTGTTGAATTACCCGGCGTTGCCCGGGTTACTGCTGTTCTTATTGAGATTAGTAAACAATAAATATAAAAATATTTTCTCATAATTATTTCAAAATATCTATATTTTGTTATAAAATATCCAAATTGTAATGATAATAGAATTTAGAATTGAAAATCTCTCAATCTTGAAGCACCTCAGGGTAAATAATATTCACGGTGTAAGTTTTTGTTGGTGTCTAACTCGTGATCAACCAGCATAGAGTTGACCGTGGGAGAAGTATGTAGTAGAGTGATGAAATCGAACTACTTCGAGGGATTAACCCTTAGATTTGTTAATTTGAAATAAACAAAACTTAATTTGACTGGAGATTGAAGTGCCTTAAATTGTAATCGAACATCTGTAGGTATGAGAGGAAATTTTGGAATAAACCAGGGAAAAAAGAGAAACAAAACACATTAATGAGCCATTTTAGCCGAATGTAAATACCACGTATATGATGAAGGGAACGCTGGCAAGTTAATTTTTTAAAAAACCGTTAATAGATTTAACGTCAAAGGCAATTTAGAGAAAGAGAAAGAGGAAAAAGAAAGAAATTAACAGAAAATTAACAGAAATTAACAGAAATTAACAGAAGTGGAGAAACACAATGCGATCGATGAGTGGAAATAAAGCTTAAAGGCGTGTAAATAGATATATGTAGTGGAAATGCAAGAAGACAGATAAAAGTCGAATTTTATAGGTTGGTAGAAATTACTTATAGGAACTAAAGGTAATGTTTGCCAATGTTTGCAACGATAAACGCGTTCTTTAAACGTGTTTACAAGAGAGTTCTCCGAGAAAAGAATGAGACAGTGTTCTTCGTTACAGAGTGGAATCTAAAACAAGATTGAAACAGCTTGAAGACGATCTTTGGTCTATTGTGAAGTATGTTAAATTCCATCGTTCACCCTTAAAGAATAAATATCTGAGATATCTTCACAATATCACCAAAGAAATTCACAACATCGATGGTTTACTGGTTCAATTTGATAAAACAGGAAACATATACAGACTTACCAAGGATTACTACCTAGAATTGCTTTGGAAAGATATACAAAAGAATTATGGGATTATTGGTAAAAGTGCTATCAGGAAAGCTAACCTAGACGCTAAGAAAATTATGGAGAAATATGACTTACAGATGAAGACTGAACCTCTTGACCCCAAACAACCTCGTTTTATTCTAAAAGATCACAAACCAATTTTTTTTTAATAACCCAACCTTACGACTTAGTTGTCCTATCAGCTCTGATATCGGTGCACTTAGCACAGTTTCTACAGTTTCTATATTTAAGAGATGAGGAATTATGTACATTATTTACATTATTTACATTTGACGGATATTTGTCCTCATCTTGTTTGTTGTATATATGTATATATGTATGTATATATATATATATATATATGTATACGCGGTCTGACAAATAAGTGTTCGGACTGTTGATATAGCAACGAAGCTAAAGCACAGAGAGTAAAGCCCTTTTGGACAGAATCACCTTGAACTCTGCTGCACATGCGCAATAAGTTTTAACGTTAAAGCTCATTTCCTCCGTCTACAGCAATGCGTGGGAGTAACGTGTGTAGAGTGTGTTTGTCGCATTGACCATGATAGAAGAAGATGAGTCGAGAATCTGCACTAAATTTTGCAAAAAGCTTGGCGATACCTGCCCAAAGGCCTACGCAAAGTTTTCAGAAAGTTTTCATCGTTCTCGACACTATCAAGGAGATCTTGTGCAACTGAAATCCGAGTGTTCTTTTGGTCAGCTGAAAGCAGTTTTGGCACAAACTTTACAGATACACGTCACATACCCAAATCTTCAATGATGATGGACTGAACTGAACCGTAACTAATCTGCTGAGCATCCTCTAATAACTCACGTTTGGTGATTCGATGATTTCCCACATTTATATGCGCATTTGCGATGTTTTTCTCAGTTCTGCTGGTTGGAGTTCTCCAAGAACGTTCGTCAATATTGACATTTTTTAGGCCATCTTGTAAACGTCTGAACCATTCGTACACTTTTGTGCAGTTCAAACACTCCTCTCAATACACTCTCTACAACTTTGCGTAGGCCTCTGAACAGATATCTTTCTCTGTCATGGTTCATGCGACGGTCACACGTCACTCACGTTACTTCCAAGCACTGTTATAAACAGCAGAAGTGAGCTAGAACATTAAAACTTGGTGAACATGCACAACAGAGATCACTTTAGCTTCGTTACTATGACAAAAGTCCGGATATTTATTGTTATACACACACACACACACACACACACAAACACACACAAACACACACACACACAAACACACACATACATACATACATACATATATATATATATATATATATATATATATATATATATATATATATATATAGGCGTGGCTGCATGGTAAGAGCCTCACTTCCCAAGTACATGCTTTCGGGTTCTGTGCCACTGCGGGGCACCTTGCGCAGGTATTTTGTATTATAGTCTCAGGCTGACCAATGTCTAGTGATTGGATGTGGTGGGCGAAAACGGAAAGAAGCACATGATACACACATGCATCTGCGCGCGTGTGTGTGTGTGTTTGTATGTGCGTGTGTGTGTGTATTTCTGTGTTTACGTTCACGTAACTTAACAGTTCGGCATAAGTAACCGATAGAATAAGTACCAGGTTTTAAAAAATATTGAAGTAATAGGTTCGATTCATTTGACTGACATTTTTTCAAGACGGTGCCGAAGCATGGCCGCAGTTTAATAATAAACAAATCACATAGAAGGTAAAAAGATATATGGACTTCTCAAATTTGAACTCACAATCTTCCTCGGAATCTTCCACAAATGAACGGGAAAGGATATCTGAACTAGAAATCTGATTCAAGGTTTACTACGAAAATAACAAAAATATCTACACAGAATATAACCAACAAAAGTATTATAAAAATGTTAGCGAAAGAAAATGCACTCTATAGAAACTTCCATCAATAACTAGATTTAGGCATACAATATATAAGATCAAAGCTAGTAGCAGCATCTGTATGCCAAGTTCCAAAGCAGCACACACACACACACACACACACACACACACACACACACACACACACACACACACACACACACGACAACTTCCTACAACTTAAAATACATTTAACACATAGCGACAACGGCAAGTACATCTATGTTCAATATCAGCCGTCAGACGGTGGAGTAACAAGTACAAAGGGAGACAACGATTGCTCATGTCAAAATATTTCTTATATTAACGAAATATGTACGAATCTCAGTAGACAACTGAATTATATCTTCAAAGTGAGGAGCCAAACGCACTATTTACACATATACTCAACGAACTTCTAAATATAAAAACACTGTAAATAATCTTAAAATCCAGTGAAAAATCTATAGCAACGAGGTGTAGGAAGATTGTAGAAGCCATCTTGATTCAAAAAGTAAATTTTCTCCTTCATAGACTTGCAAAGGTCAGAATGTGACGACTGATTCTTTTAAGTAGTGATCCTCAGGCAAAACCGTTGGCATTCTTTCCTCATCTAGTATCTCAAACCAGACAGCGCTAGGCGTGACCGACAGCTTACGGTACGTTCTAAGGTGGAAAGCCGAAATTTATGATAAAATTTTGAATATTAATACTAAACATTTGAAGATGTTAGAAGTTTAGAAAATGACTGTATACAACCACGCGTCAATAGTAACAAAAAAGATTTGTACATTCGAAATAGTGGGAGGAGAAAAATGTTTAAAATTAGAGATGGTCGAGTTTTCAGCATGACATCTTTGAAAGAACAATTGGTCTCTTTTAGTTCATATACTGACTTAGAAATACACGCATGTATATTCAGTAGGAATGAACAATTTACTTTACAATATGGATTGAGTACTGTCTCTTTGTTTCATTTGCAAACTATGATATCTGTATATGTATGAATGTGTGTATGTATGCACACACAAACACACACACACACACACACACACATACTAGTGTGTTTATATATATATATATATATATATATATATATATATATATATATATATAGTCATAATCTGGCAGTTGTAATCTATTGCGCTTACAGTATATGCATATATATGTGTGCATGTATGTTTGTTTGAGTGTACCTATATATATATATATATATATATATATATATATATTTAACTGTGTACATATATATAAACATGTATATGTGCGGTGTGTGTGTGCGTGAATAGATAGATAGATAGATAGATAGATAGATAGATAGATAGATAGATAGATAGATAGATACACATGCATGCATACATACATACATACTCTTGCAGACGGAAAGAGAGACGAGAGAGAGACTGACAAAATAGACAGACCAAGTATCTGATGAAATGCAACATCTCAAGTATATTTACTGGTTCCAATGTAATTGTGGAAGTCATACAAATAATTGCTGCCATGAATCAAGAAAAGTGGCTGGGTGATGGCAGATATAAATTCATTAATAAACCATATTAGTCATGTATAATATATGTGTCAGCATCTGTGTATGTGTGTGTGTGTGTGTTTGTACGTGTGCGTGCGTGTGTGTATGTAAGTATATGTGTGTGTGTTTGTGTGTGTGTATGTGTGTGTGTGTGTGTTTGTGCGAAAACACCTCTTTATATAATTGTTTTGCATTTAAGCACGTTAAATTGAATATTTCATATTTAATACTTTTAATTCTTAATCATTTTGACTGTGATTGGATATCAGGTATAAAATTATCCTAGCTGTTGCTTTTAATCATTAGCTGTTCTCTGATCTTATCCTAAAGATTGTATAAATTTCAATATTCGCACTGATAATAACCAGCCTAGCGTTCTCTAATTGATACCCTAAATAATACACTTTACATTTAGAAAAAAAAATCATTCTTATGGCTCAAATAATATCTTGCTAATCACTAATCGCTTTATTGAAGTAAATTTCAAGACATGCGTCGTTCAGTGATCAGCAATACAAGTTAAATTCTAGTTATATTTCTATTTTGACTCGACGCAATTATAATTGCCTCCTTGTCACCGCCCTTGTAACATACAAAAGAAAATTTTTATAAAATCAAAAATATTAAAAATACTTTTAGTCAATTAGAATTTAAATGGGTTGATGAGTAACTCTGTAACAGTTGAGACTACATCAGTTATGTATCACCGAGACTAGTACGAACTGGAGTGTGAATAGTGCACCGGGCAGATTGTGACAATCGCGTTTCGAATCATTGGGTGAGTAATTGACTTAGCACATTTTAGAGCAGTCAGTCACTGTCAAACGGTCCATCGTGTTGAAAGTTTGGTCTATCAAGTAATTCAGAGACTGACTTCAATTACTCGATATATCGACAATAGTTTGAAAGTGGACACAATAGCCTGAATCGGTCTAAAGGATCGTTGGGTCTAGAAATTTCGTTACGGCCCGATATTTTATTTTATCTGCTTATTTTTTCTCTTACCACTCTTTCCATGGCCTGTCATTATGAAAACATTTTTCTTCACTAGATAAAGAGATTTTGTCATTTTAGTCTCGATTCATATCATCGGTTGTTTCCTCAAGATTTGATCTCCTCATGAATAGTGTTCGTTCCGTATTCGACTCCAGCTGAGCAGTAAGTTAAATAAATTTAACTTTGGAATATATTCCAAGCGTAACTAGAGATATATCCTCATGACGGTTCAGTGAGTAATAGTAGTTTCAAATTTTGGCACAAGTCCATCAATTTTGGGGTAGTGGGCATGCCAGCAATTTGGGGGTAGAGGGTAAGTCGATTTCATTGACCCAGTGCTCAACGGTTTCTTTATTTTATCAGCCTCAGTGCTCAATTGGTACTTATTTTATCGACCCAGGAAGGATAAAAGGCAAAGTCGACCTCGGCTGCATTTGAACTCAGAATGAAAATTTGAACTCGGGACGAAATGCCGCTAAGTATTTTACCCCAGCGTACTAAATATTTTGTCAGCTCACCGCCTTAGTTAAGTGAGTAATAACAGCATATAGATGACTCTTAAATCCTGTTTTTGTTATTGGTTTTCATTTTCTTTTTTTTTTGTCTGTCTGTCTGTATGTCTATCGGTCTGTCCTCTCTCTGTATATACATATATACCGAGAGGACGGACGGACAGACAGACAGACAGACAGACAGACAGACAGACAAATAGATAGATAGATAGATAGATAGATAGATAGATAGATAGATAGATAGATAGATAGATAGATATTCAGTTCTCAGAGCTGATATTCTGTTTGGGTCGAAAAATAAGTGCCTGCAACTCACAATGTTTGATTAGAATTTTTTGTTCTCATACATGCAAATATTAACTAGATTTTCTTCTCTCACCCAAGAGTATAACCAATGTCAGACGAGAGGAGTTAATACCGTCAGGTCTTTCGAGTAATCACATGGCTGGGTATAGCCTTTTGACTATGCAAAATATTCTTAGAGGTACATGAGTAAAGCAAAGAACACTTATTCATGTAATGAACATGTTCTGCGTCACATTTTTCCTGGATGTTAATTCAAGTAACTAGATGGTGAGATAATATTGTAAACTGATTCAGTCAGAAGACTGAAGAAAAACCAATAAGGTTTCTTATTCTCAGGCTGGTCTCATGTCCGTTATCAGTCAAACAAATATAAAATGTTTTATGAAATGATATTTCGATAACATTAATGCGGTGATCGGGCGAAATCGTTAGCATGCCGAGCAAAATGTTTGTGACATTTCGTCCGTCTTTACGTTCGGAGTTCAAAAGTTGAGTATGCCGTTCATTCTTTCGGAGTCGACGAAATAAACACCAGTCGAGCACTTCCCCATTCACCCGAAACTGCTGGCCTTGTGCTAAAATTTGAAACTGATATTTTGATATCATTAATTTCAGTTAAGGTTTTAGTCTGGTAGAATCATTAGAATATCAGACAAAATACCTTGTTGTATCTAATTCTAGCTTTTTATGTTCTGAGTTCGAATCCTTCCGATATCAACTTCGTCTCTCGTCCTTTTTCGAGACTGATAAAATAAAATCCTATTGACCAATCAATCACAGTCAATTATTTATTGCTTCAAGAAAGCAGAAGTGATAATGGTATCACCACCCAGCAATTTCCAGGCAAAAAGAGATTGCTTTTAAGAATCCCGAACGAATCTTCTTAGCACTGCATGCGCTTTAGGAGCAGATAAAGGTATTAACAGCCACAGCATTCTTGTTAGTAGAAATGACTCCAAGTATTGTGAACCGTTGAAGACATAATGCCATACGAATCATTATGTTTAACAGAATACATGGTACATCCGCCATAGAGTTAGACGTAGACGACAGAAGAATTTCCCTGGCTAATTAACACACAGACAAATAGCGAATATATCGGGAAAATCAAATGTGTAAACCACGTCAAGAGTGTTTGAAAATTAATTTTTCTTCTACCTCTTTTTTTTCTTTCGTTTCTGTGATTCTCATACCTAACTTCTGACAAAATGGTTGTGGAGACGGCAAAGATTGCAGAGCAGTGTGGCTAGATAATTTATTACGTCCGGCTCAATACGTCACAGATGCGAATTCAAATCCCACTAGGGCCGAATATTATTTTTCAACCCTCTCGGGTCGATAAAATAAGTAAAGTTGATAGATTTCGATAGATTTAATCGACTTCTATTCCCAACCTCCGTTGGCTATCAGTTTCATGGTCCATTAAATTTAATGGTTTTTAAACAGAAGGAAATTTTATTACTCGCTTCACTGTGAAGTGAGGAATACAAACAAGAAATTAGTGCATCTAGTGATAGGCTGCTGTTTCTGGAATAGTAAAGCAGAACTTATCTCCATTGTATTCATTCCACTTTTACAGAAATGATTCACGTTAATGGGCATTATATATTTATCTTCACCTGTTCAGTTGCAGGCAAGATTGCAAATGCTAACATTCCTGGCAGCAAATTGCAGTAAGATGCGTCTCTCAATAAAGACTCGAATAGCTCGCAATTTGCAAAATGATGCTTCTAGACTTATCGTTATCACTAATACCACTGATTTTTTTGTTGTTGTTGTTTTTTTAATTTTAATTTATTTTTCTTTTTTGCTTGATACTTTCTTGTTAGTGTTGTTGAATGCCGTTGTTTTCCTAAAACTTCAGATTTGATGTTACAGTTGTTTTATTTAAACAAATATCATGCTTCATAGTTAAGGTGTCCTCAAAGTTTTCACAGCCTTTTAAATGCTTAGATCAGAAAACAGCAACTCAAACAGTCAGTTAATGTGAAGAACATGAGGTACATTTATAAACCGAACTGATGACGTAAAATTGTCGGTGGAATCCATTTCATTGGAATCATCACTCACAGAAAGCAATTAAATGTATCCTCTCCAACATGTGAAGTCATTGTTGTTATAATGTTTGAGTAAATAAATTTTAGTTACTTAAGATTAATTTAAAATTGATTAATTTGTATTTTTTGCGTGTCTTGAGAGGCTTATTCAGACAGTAATAAACACACGTGCTGGTTTCATTTCACTTCTTTCGTTATTATTATTATTATTATTATTATTATTATTATTATTATTATTATTATTATTATTATTATTATTATCATTATTATCATCATCATCATTAAGGCAGCAAGCTGGTAGAATAATTAGCACGCTGGACGAAATGCTTAGCGGTATTTCGTCTGCCGCTACGTTCCGCCGATGTCGACTTTGCCTTTCATCCTTTCGGTGTCGATAAATTAGATACCAGCTGACTACCGGGGTCGATGTGATTGCCTGTCCCCTTCCCCACAAAATCCAGGCCTTGTGTATATAGTAGAAAGGATCATTATTATTATTATTATTATTATTATTATTATTATTATTATTATTATTATTATTAAGGCAGCGAGCCGGGCAAAATATTATTATTAAGGCAGCATGCCTTAATATTATTATTATTAAAGTAGCACGCCGGGCAAAATGCTTAGCCCTGTCGCTACGTTCTGAGTTTAAATTTCACCGAGGTTGATTTTGCCTTTCATCGTTTCGGGCTTGATAAAATTAGTACCAGTTGAACACTGGGGTCAATGTAATCGACATACCCCGCCCCCGAAAATGCAAGCTTTTTGTCAAAATTTGAAACCATTGTTATTAGTAAATTCATTAACATCTAAGCAATCGACTGTTTGATTAATGCGTCGGTCAATCAATAAATCAGGTTTGTCAAAGTTCTTCAGTCACCATTCGCGAATTCCTCAATAACATGCTCTTTTTACTTCATACCTGCTTCAGGTTTGTCTGTCTCCCAGTTTTAAGGTTTTATATTTAAAATGGATGTCAGTTAGAATTTATGTGAGAAAGAGCAGGAGAGAAGTACGTTGCCCAGAACTCAGAACTTCGCTGCCCAGAACTCAGAACTACGCTGCCCAATACATAGAGCTAAACCATGAATTACCAAACCAGTTACTTATCAATATGTAAGACATTTCTCATGTATTTTTTTATAACGGTTGCAATAAATAATAGTTACATTAAATTTACCTGTCTCTTCTTATTAATAGTCTATCACAATCACTCCAGACACACAGGCTAGACCAGTTAATGTACAACCATCACGCAGCTACTTCAAGAAGAAACAGCCACAGTTAACTTAACCAAAACTCATAACCAACAGCCGTTCAGTCTGTATACAATCTCCAGTTGTTCGTTATTAATGTCATGGCTAGAAACCTTCTAAGCTGCATGTGATTTACATTAGAGCCCATTATATAAATATCGTAAGTATCTTATTGAGTATTCAAGCTGACGAAGCGGGAAAGTAACTACGTGGATTCAGAGAATGGATAGTCTTTTTGCAAGTAGTTGAACTTAGAGGTTACTTTAGAAAAGTATGATTAAAACGTCCCCCTTTTATATACACATCTTTTGTATTTCCACTTTTCAAGAAACATCTGGACATATTCCTTTGAGAATTGTGTTATCTTAATTGAAGGCATCTCGCATTGAGCTGCTAGCATAAATGAAAATTTAAGCGTTAACATATCTAACAGATAGAAATTTAATATAAATACGTAAAAACAAGACAAATTGTCACGCATTATCTTGGTTGTCATATAATTTCTATCATCAGGTGAACATAGACGCAAAATTTAATCATTACGATGTCTAATTAAGACACTCGAAGAATTATGGCGCTTATCATTATAATCATGTTCGTTCTTACATAATACTCACACACTGGTCGTCATTTAAATGGTAAATCATTAAATACATTTTAAAGTTTTATATTGATTCAAATATGCACATTTGTAAGAAAGCAGATTAATTTATTGAATTAATCCTGGTTCACAACTGATATTTATTTTATCAACTTCTTCTACTTCCAGAAGAATAAAAGGTAAAGTTGATTCTCACAGGAATTTGGATTAAAAAATTGTATGGATGCAACAAAATATTCAATACTTTCAGTTCAGTTAAATTATTTCGTTTAAGGCTATTCTAGTTCTGTTGATACGTTATGTTGGCAAGCCACAAGTTCCTTAGAAACTTTTTTTTCCTTTTAAGCGTTGGATAAAAGATAAAGTGATTGAAAGAGGGAGCAGGTATTTGTGCTACTGTTCCCCCAAAATTATAGGTTGTGTATACCTCAGCATATTTATTTGCATAGTTTATCTTCTTTCTTGTATGCTTTTCTCTTGATGTTGTTGTTGCTGTTGTTTAGCTTGACGCCTACCCCGATCGTATAGATGTATGTCTCAAAGCGTTCGAGTTATAACTTTCCCATCTATTTTAAGGCTTAGTGTGCCCTAGACGACAGTATCTTAATGTGATACTTTAAAAAACGCTGAGGGAGATTTCAACTACTATTTCTAGTTGGTTCAGCAGCTACGAAAAGGGATCCTCTTGTTGGCTGATTTAATTAATATGGTTACTGACGCTGGTGCCAACAAACGATTGCTGAGTACAGTCTGATGCTGGAGTTCAAAACAGCGAGGGTTACATACCATTCCAGTCACTCAGTAAACTGAGTAGACTTGGTTTCTGAATGAAATACAAAACGTATTCGCGTGAGCCACTGCTCATCCCTGCACTCCTGCTTGTTGAGAAACAGCTTGTTGCTGGTTATTCGGCTATTATGCTCTTTCTGCTGAACCCACCTCTTTGTGATGACCTTCGAAGCGTTAACACCTGCCTTCATAAATCTTCCTCACAATATCAAACTGGCTCATTTTCACGGGTCTCTCGGATCACCCTCCTTTCTGTTTCATCTCTTTTTGCTACATGTTACTCGTCCAAACAACATTCCAGAGACATACTTTAACTAAGAACTCTGGAAAGACAGTTGCTCTCATCTGTAGAGTCAACGCCTTCTCCGCTTTGTGGACTGCATCAGTAATAGCCTTTTAGACAATGGTGAGATCAGAATTCTTGTCCATGATTGCAGCACTAGCATTTGCAATGAAAGATATATATCGTTTATCTTTTAATACTTATATCTCACTTGTTTCAGTGCAGCCATGGTGAAGCACCGCCTAGAAGGGTTTTGCCGAACGAGTCAAACCCAGGACGTATAGTTTTTGCTAAGCCTGGTACTTATTCTATCGGTCTCCTTTTTTTCCGAACCGCTACGTTAAGGGACGTTGTCAAGCATTGGTGTTGAACAAACACAGTCACAAAGATACACAATGAGCGCACACGCACACATGCATACGCGCGTGTGCGCGCACACACACACACGTATGTATGTGTGTATGTATGTCTCTTCTATTCTTTAATTATTATAAATCTTCCATTGGGGAAGGAGCCGGTTTCCAACAAAGATACAAGACTCCAGCTTTGGGATGTAGTTAACACTGACAAATTCACATTTGGAACTTGAGAAAAATCTTGCATATTTTTATTGTTTCACTCACATATTGTACTTGTAATGTACGAATCAGCCGGTCAATTTCTTTTTCTGAAAATCCCAGTTTATCCAGATTCTCCTTTAAGCATTTACTAACAAAACCTAGTGCTCCAATTATTATTAGTATGGATATGTATTCATAGTCTGGATATAGAAGCTGGAGGTTTCGAAGCAGTTGTCTGTAGATATCCTATTTTTCTTTGATTTTCAAAGAGATATCTATATCTTTATGATGGTACATAACTTTGCCACTCTGTCCCAAACAACAATATCCGGCCTTTTATGTTCGCATTTGAGATACGAATGTATCAGTTTCCGTTTACCAAATCCACTCACAAGGCTTTGATCGGCCTCTGGCGGCTTTAGAGGAAGACACTTGCCCAAAGTGCTACGCAGTAGACCTGAACTCAAAACCATGTGGTTGGGATGCAAACTTCTTACTACACCGAACATAACACAAATGGGCTCAGGTAATATCATAGTAAATATTTTGAATTATAAGCAGAATTCTCCCATTTGTCTGTACTCTTACACTTCTTAAGCCACAATAATCATTCAAGAAATTAGCGACACCGTTAACGCATTGAAATAAAACACCGCTTCCATACCTATTGCGAAGAACAATAAAACCATTTTAAATATTCATTTTTCTCGTTAATGCTCAAATTTCCTGAAAAGTACTTGTTTGTATATATTTCTATCTATATGCTTAAATATGAATAGATAGTTAGTTAGATAGATAGATAGATAGATAGATAGATAGATAGATAGATAGATAGATAGATAGATAGATAGATAGAGAGACAAACAGGCAGCCGAATGGAGGGACGGACAGACAGACAGACAGACAGATAGATAGATAGATAGATAGATAGATAGATAGATAGATAGATAGATAAATAGATAGCTCCATATATATACATATATACATACACATACATACATCCTTACATACACACACATACATACAGACATATATACGTACGTACATACATTCATGCATACATACAAACATACAAACATACATACATACATACATACATACATACATATGTATGTTTATGTACAAAGGAAGAGGGGTTGTGCGACTGCGTGCCTAATTATATGCGTAATATATATATATATATATATATATATATATATATATATATATATATATCCACTGAGCGGCACCCACTTGGACGCATACACACACATACACACATACTCACATACGCACGTTCTGGATGTTTAACAATATGTTGAATATTCTTGAAGCAAAACGCCGGTGATATTTTACAGTCTATCAATAACTCTGAGTCCGAATTTACATAATCAGGATAGAGATATTCTTAAGTTGAACGAAAGCCGAGAGAGAGAGGGGAGAGAGAGGGGGAGAGGGGGAGAGAGAGGGGGTAGATAGAGGGGGAGAGAGAGAGGGAGAGAGAGGGAGAGAGAGGGAGAGAGAGGGGGAGGGAGAGAGAGGGGGGAGGGGGAGGGAGAGAGAGGGGGAGGGAGAGAGGGGGAGGGAGAGAGAGGGGGAGGGGAGTGAGAGAAAGGGGGAGTGAGAGAAAGGGGGAGTGAGAGAGAGGGGGGGGGGGAAATGTGAGGGATGGTATGAGTGATTTCACACATAATAGAAATACCGAAATCATGTTGGAATTGGACGAAAACTGTCTGAAATGGAGTCGATATATGAAAATGCCAAGAAAGTGGAACGAAGAGAGAGAAAAAAGAAAGGAACTAGGTAGACAACCTTCTTCATTTCCTCCAGACAGCTGGTTATTCAACCTGACTGTTAAGTAGAGCCAAATGGCCACGCCTCTCATGAGCTGGTGGTCATTCGATGTTCCATAAAGCTTACGTCGTCTGGTGATTTAAACAAAGGCAGCCGACATATAATAGTTCGGATATGGAGATGGCATCGTTTAACTGTAAAACCGAG
Source organism: Octopus bimaculoides (assembly GCF_046866305.1). Classification (NCBI taxonomy): domain Eukaryota; kingdom Metazoa; phylum Mollusca; class Cephalopoda; order Octopoda; family Octopodidae; genus Octopus; species Octopus bimaculoides. The sequence goes on along the minus strand of NC_142937.1, from coordinate 63,668,635 downwards.
GTCGGTTATTTGAGTAACTGGAATAAACAGGTGAGGCTAACCAGTCCAGAAGTTAACTAACGGCGAGGAAGTCGGGTGGTATATGATTAGCATAATAATGCTTATGTTTCTGAGATTATGTATATTATATACAAACGTATGTACATAAATGCTTCGATATTTAGGTATCAAAATACAAGAATTTATTTGCTTATATTCTACCAATTACATACGCACGCGCGCACACCCACTCACACGCACACATCCTGTGTGTATGTGTGAGTGTGTGTGTGGTTCTCTGTGTGTGTTTGTCTAATTATCATTTTATGTATCTGTACTTTTCTGTATTTTTATTTGTACATTGTCTTTCTATCTGCCTTGTCTCTCATCTCTTTCTTCACATATATGCACACATACATACATACATACACACATACAGACATATATACATACACACATACAAACATATATACATACACACATACATATATGCATACATACATACAAAAATATATACATACACACATACACACATACATAGATACATAGAAACATATATACATGTATACATACAGACATACATATATACACACATGCACACATACATACCTACATACATACATACATACAAACATATATATACATACACACATACGCACATACATACATACAAACATATATACATGCATACATATAGAGATACATATATACACACATACATACATGGTGGTTGTCTACTCCTTACACAGAGTTTGACCACCTCCTGCACCTACACCTTAGCCCCTTCATGGCGTCTGATGTGGCTTTTTAAACCAGAAAATGTTTTGAAAAAACACCCACACAGATTGCACCTCTGATTTGCACTACCAATACCTGCAGTTAAGTTCTGCTCATTGTGGATCCTAACACATACATACATACATACATACACCAGTCCTCGAGTGGTATAGGCAGAACAAACACAAAGACAAGCATACACACACAAATATGATGGTTGCCAACTCGATTTCAAGTAGAGCCATTGCTTGATTTCTTTATGCCCCAGAATACCATCGATGAACTGCACGAATATGGCTTTTGAGACCTGCCAAAGACTTGCATACTTTTTGACAATTAGTGCAAGAAAACTTGATGATTGTATAGTTTACAGCTCTATGGACTTTATTATGCCTTTTCAAGTCGCTTTTTGATCTGCATACTTTATGACAGAGTATGCATTCGAAATCATCTGTCCATCTATAATCAATGTGCGGTTGTGCAATGTGTAATTTCATATGGCTCTTTAGCCCACCCTTACTAAGACAAATCTTTCCAAATTCATCACATGTAAGATCATCACGTTCATTAATGTTTATTAGAACATCATTCCTGTCACTTTTTCTCATCTTTCTTTTGATCTTTGCATGCTCCATTCTCTTCCTTTCAAATTCATTTTTGCCTTCATACACAACTTTTTTCCATTTTCCTCGGCAATGCGCTAAATCTTCCCAGTTGTCAATTGGAACATTTATCTTATTCAACCCCGACTTCAGACAATCTTTGTACCTCATCTTTGGTTTGTGGGACGGACGCTTACTTGTCACCAATTCTCCATAAAAAAGTTGTTTAGGCATTCTGTTTGTTATTCTGACTAAGTGTCCATTCCATCTCAATCTGTACTGCAATAGCAAAGCTTCAATAGTGAAGCATTTCCCTCTTCCAAGAACCTCATCGTCACTCACAAACATTTTCCAGCTGATCCTCAAAATCCTTCTGAGACATTGTTGATGAAAATATTCCATACGTTTTAATTGCTTACGATACACAGTCCCACTTTTTGGTTGAGTGGAGGGGGAAAATTTTGATGCTTGCTCTAGGCGCCATTTACCCTAGCTACGCCCCTGCAAGGAGCCGAATCCTCCAACCAAACATATGGCTTTCTACCAGAGACCCTCTCCAGCCAAGGATTGACCACAGTCTCCAGCAGCTTCACATAGCCGTCTAAATTGATCCTAAGGCTCTGTTCGACAAGATTGGAAGCTTCTACTCTGTTGTTGCTGCCGAAAGATATATCAGAAATTTTATTTTTGTTTCTTAAACCAGAAGGAATTATCATTAGCGATGATAATAAATCCCACGCATTTGTTCTACCATTGATAATTGTGCCAGTTATAAAGTAATCTTTTTTTAATCCTAGGGCTTCCAGATAACCTTTCAAATGGACGAGTGAAAAACTGCAATATCTAACTAGGTAAATCTGCGTTTCGATTTGCTTTCAGTATAACTAAATCCCTAGACAGTAGCGCTATATCAAAATTCCCCTTTAAACTTCTTTGCGTAACATTTTGCATTCATTGGTGTGTGTGTGTGTTTGTGTGTGTGTGTGTGTGTGTGTGTGTGTGTGTGTGTGTGTGTGTGTGTGTGTGCGCGCGCGCGCGCGTGTACTTTGCTGTGTTATTGTCTTAATGACTATGCTCTTAGGATGAAAATGGTGCGGGGACCCACTTATGCGAACTAAATAGGAGTGTGAACCCAATTAATGTAAACTAAATAGGACTATCTATTGCAAATTCCTATTAAACGATGCTACAATTTATGCATATAAGTAATGAAGCACAAATACATAGAACATAATAAACAACGAGCTAAAATATCCAGGCTACACACTTAAATATAATAGACCCAGTAGTCGGCCTCAACACTTGCTGATCTTGTGTCTAATTGTGTTTGATTACTCATATATTATAGCAACATTGTTTAATAACAATTTGCTATAAATATACCTCGTTCGCATATCGACATATTATTGGCGCAGCTATGGCTGTGTATAAGAAGTTTGCTTCCCAACCACATGATTCCGAGTTCAGTCCCACTATATGGCACGTTGGGCTAGTGTCTCCTATTGTAGCCTCGGGTTGAGTGGAGTTGGTAGACGGAAACTGAAAAGAAACCCGTTGCATATACGTATATATGTATATTTATGTCTATGTGTCTTTGCGTCTGTGGTTGTCACCTCACCATCGCTTGACAACCGATGTTGGTGTGCTTACGTTTCCGTAACTTAACGGTTCGTTCAAAGATGCCGATAGAATAAATATTAGGCTTAGAAAGAATAAGCCCGGGGTCGATTTGTTCCACTATAACCCCTTAAGGCGGTCCTCCAGTACGGCCGCAGTCGAATGGCTGGAACAAGTAAAAGAATGAAAGAATATTATAAGCGCAGCTGTGGCTGAGTGGTAAGAAGTTTGCTTTTCAACTACAAGCTTTTGGTTTCGGTCTAACAGCGGCGTGGCACTTTGGGCAAGGGTCTTCTGACTATAGCTCCGGGTCGACCAAAGTCTTGAGAGAGGACTTGGTAGACGGAAAATGGAAGTGCGTGTGTATGTGAGTGTGCGCGCGCGCGCGTTTGTATGCATATATATATATATATATATATATATATATATATATATATGTATCTATATATGTGTGTGTGTGCGTACGTGAGTGCGCTTGCGTGCGTGGGTGCGCTTGCGTGCGTGCCTGTGTGCCCCTGTGGTGTGTGTGTGTGTGTGTGTGTGTGTGTGTGTGTGTGTGAAGGCGAATGGCCTAGTGGTGAGGCTGTTGCACTCACGATCGCTAGATCGTAGGTTCGATTCACAGATCGGGTGACGCCTTGTGTTCTGGCACCAAACACTTCATTTCAGGGTGCTCCAATCCCACTTTCGATCAGCAAGGAATGATGGCCTCCTCACCAGCGGGGCGGCATCATTCGAAGACATTGTGACCAGCGATGTGTAATAACATCTGATAGTCTTGTCAGTCACGTGATCACGTGATATATATATATATACATGCGAGTGTGGCATTGTCTTGGTGCTTTTTTGTCACACACCACCACTTGACAACTGGTGCTGCTTTATTTACACCCTCGTCACTTAATGGAATTTAGAAAAATAAGTACTGAAGTTGATTTGTTCAATTAAATCCGTCAAGGCGGTGCCCCAGTATGGCCATAATCCAATGACTGAAAAATATAGTTTGTATATCCTAAGGTTGACAAACATCGGGTTAATGTACACTGGAAAAAGTTGGTGTTATGACTCTCTCTTATTATTTTATGAGCTTAAATAAATCCATTTCGAATTGTACCACGTCCTTGATACGTGGGAGGTTTCCGTTTGCTTTGAAGACTAAGTTTTTGTAACGTTGCTGGCGCTTTTGTCGAAGGAGTACGCAGCCCATTTTCATTTTTCTTCATAAAGCCTCTATTTTCTGCGTTATAGTGTTTAAAACGGATATTTTGTGTATGTGGTCACAAAATATTTTTTAGTGAGTAAACAATATAACTTTTTTTTCCCCATTATTCAGCTTTATGGCCTCATAAAGCAGGTTTTACTTCACTTTTTTTCTCCATAGTTAAATAATAAAACTTGAGGTGCAAACAATGTAATGTTCACAAGGAGGATAAAATTACATTTTTATTTAAATAGATTATATGTATCACTTAAATATCACGCTAACCAAAACACGGCGTAATCAACTAGGAATTACTGAATATACGTTGACAGCGCATGTGCAATTATACGTATTAGACTAGCCAGTTTAGCTGAATCCGGGTGTCTATTTACTATATATATATATATATATATATATATATTACCTGCATTCTTTTACTCGTTTCAGTCTGAAGACACTTACCTAAGGTGCTATGGAGTGGGGCTGAATCCCCGACCACGTGGTTGGGAAGCAAGCTTCTTACCACATGGTCACGCCTACGCCAATGTAATATCTTTTATCTGTTTCTGTCATTAGACTGCAGTCATGCTGCAACATTGCCTTAGTCGAATGAATCGACCACAACCCATTTTTAAGCCTGATACTTATTCTGTCGGTCTCTTTTTGCCCAACCGCTACATTACAGGATGGGGGGGGGCGTAAACACAACAACAACACAGGTTGTCAAGCTGTGCTGGAGGGCAAACACAAAAGCAGACAAACTTATATACATGTATATATATATAAATATATATATATACATGTATATATATATAAAAACCACCATATATATATATATATAAACACACATACACTCAATGTACGGGGTGCGTAAAATATTTGAGGACAGATTTATGTTTATAAAAAAAAACAAATATATATAATAACAGATAATAACTTTAATTATCAAAAAATGCTATGAGGATAAAAAAAACCTTCTTTTCTATAATGTTATCCAATAAAGCCACCTTCAGCTTCAACAACTACTTCTATATGAGATCTAGATCAGCTACATGCTCAAATCAAGTGGTCCTGGTTCATTTTTGACGTTACTCTGACTATGACAGCTTTCAAAGAATCTTTCGTATCATGGGCGAGTTCATTGACCTCTCTCTCAACAATGCTCCACATGTAGTAGTCCAATGGATTGAGATCTGGGAAATTAGATCAAATTTTAAGGGTTATGTGATAATGAAAAATTTTAACCATCCATTCCTGTATTATTAGAGCCATGTGTGATAGTGCAGCGTCTTACTGTAACACATCTGCCCTTCCATTGCTGTCTATCAAGTGCTTAAGAATTGTTTCCAGAACCTCAATGTAGGAGGCAGAGTTAACTCTGAAGCTTTGCGGAAAGAAGTAAAGAGACATTACATGTTCTTCATTGCTGACAACCCCTAAAACCATGACAGTTGCAGTAAATTTTGCATGCATAACACTTGGAACTTCAGAAGGGTCTGCACATAATCAGCTGTCATTTCTTCTGTTAACTTTTTGATCTTAGTCGAAGTACCAAATCAAATCTTCTGCTGGACTTTTCAGTTTGTTTAAGAACCTTTTAGATGTGATGTAGTGATTTTCTTTTGTTTTTTTTTTCTGACAAATTGACCTTTCCTCATCATATATACGACATATATCTGATGTCTCCGTGGACAACATTTCTGACTGTTCCTTCTGACACATGGAGATCTTTTGCAATTGACCTCATGGATTTTCTGAGATTGTAATCAATGACCTTTTGAACTTGCTGGATAAATTCAAGTGTTCTGATGATTTCAGAGGGTTTAGAATGCTTTTTATTCTTTGGTACGTTTCCATCTTCAGTCTCTAGCTCCTTACAAACTTTGTGGATGAAAGATCTGGCAACTTTTAAAAATCGAGACATTTCTGAATCGCTATGCCAAGTAGTTCAGTATGAAAAAACCTTTATCGGTAAAATCTATTTCTAAATTTTCAGTATGTTGGAGAAGCAACTCAATGCTAATCCCTGTATATTTATGATGATAAATGATTTTACCGATAAAGGTTTTTTCATACTGAACTACTTGGCAAAATTGTTAATTATTAATTCTATTACTAATTGACGATTCCCTGCCCTTATTCTTGTATAATTTATATTTGATACCTCTAAGTTAGATGGTTAAACCGTAATCCCTTCACACGGGATTTTTTTTCATACATGACTATTTGTGACGCACATGGAATGGAT